>NC_073408.1:19987030-20232030 GCF_028641065.1 Leucoraja erinaceus
GTTGCGATGAAAAAATAGTTTGTTTTTTAGAGGTTGTGATTCTTTGGAATTCTCTGCCTCAGAGATGGTGTAATTCTATATTTTTATATCAGAGATTTTTAGACATTTGAACTACACATTGGGACGGAGTGGGATTGTTGTGTTGAGACCAGGATTGGAATCAGCCATGATCTAATTGAATGGCAGAGCAAACTAGAGGGAACAATTAGCCCACTGCTGATCCTATATCTTAGGTCCATCTGTAGGCAGCAGCCCTGCCTCAAAACCGATGAAGTGTTCTTGTAAACAGATAAAAAGGACAGGAATTAAAATTTCGGCAGAATAATGCTGCAAATGGCTCACCTGTGGAGACCAAAAACGCTTAACATTTAAAATCGGAGAAATTAGGAAGAGAGAAGAGGGCAAGGTTGGGTTCTCATCTGTATTAGAAGGATCCAGAAAACATGGATTTATGAAATCCATATGTATTTCGCGGCCTTCATGACTTATTGTTGTTTGCTATCACTGACATTTTCTGTGTGTGTGGCTGACGGTATTTATTGATTTCCAGGTCTTATGATCACATCCGCTGCTCTCTACCATGTGCTGCACTTCTTCCACATCACGATTGATATCAGGAACGTCTGCGTGTTTCTGGCTCCTCTCTTCTCATCTTTCACCACCATTGTCACTTACCACTTAACAAAAGAACTGAAGGTAGGCAATGAACCAGTAAATACACACCAGTGGATGGCCACTAAAACTAACTCAGGCCAGCATTTAAAACCAGAATATCAAAAGTGTTAGCAGTGATGTCCTGATTCATAATAGGCTATTTGACTTTGGGGTGTCTTTTTTTTCCTATTGACTTGAATGCATATTTTGAGTAGGTTTTCCCTAAGATTGGCCAGTTTTGGCAGATTGAATCCATGGTTTGGTTCAGTTAGCATACAGCACAGAAACAGGCCCTTCTGCCCACCGAGTCTGAGCAGACCAGCAATCCCCACGTAATAATACTATCCTACACACTCGCATACTAGGGACAATTTACAATTTTACCAAACCAATTAGCCTACAAACCTGTACATCTTTGGAGTGTGGGAGGAAACCGGAGCTCCCAGAGTAAACTCACGCAGGTGACAGGGAGAACGCACCAACTCTGTACAGACAACACTCGGAGTCAGGATCAAACCCGGGTCTTTGGCACTGTAAGGCAGCAATTCTACTCTGCGCCTTAGGGGAGACCTGGTTGTCTCCCCTTGACTAGATGTAAGGGGGCACAGTGGCGCAGCGGTAGAGTTGGTGCCTTACAGCACCAGAGTACCGGGTTCAATCCTGACTTCGGGTGATGTCTGCAGAGTCTGTACGTTATCCCTGTGACCGCATAGGTTTTCTCCAGGCGCTCCGGTTTCCTCTCGTACTCCAAAAATGTACAAGTTTGTAGGTTAAATGTGGTAAATTTGTCAGTTGTCCCTGGTGTATAGGATAATGCTAATGTACGGGGTGATCGCTAGTCAGCGTAGACTCAGTGGGCTAAAGGGCCTGTTTCCATGCTGTATCTCTAAAGTGTGAAGTATGGGACAGTGCCTCTAGACATGATCTCTTGCGTTCAACATTGTGATGCTACTTTTGCAGACTAGACAAACCCAACCCAAAAGTTGGTATTCACAACAGGTATTGGCACTGCTCAGAGAGCTATCTCTGAAGTTTAGGGGGTGGGCTAATGTGGTAAGGAGGGGTTTATTGTCACAGAGCTCATGGTGTGAGCTCCTCCCCTGCACAGTTTGCTCAATAACAGAACCTGTCATTCAGGGAGTCTGAACTTCAGATGCTTCAGCATAGTTTTCAAATTATTTCTCATTCTACAATTCCAGAGGTTAGAAAACTGAAATGCCACCCAGTCTGTAAAGTGCTTCAGAATTTATAGTGAGATCAATAATATGTACATAGCTCTACACTTCGGGTGCTTATTGCTGTAAGTAATGAATATAAGAAATGTATCAAGTAACATGCACAACCATAATGAGATGACTACTTTAACTGCCAATATTGAGGACAGGTTTAAGGTGAAGGGGAAAAGAGGGGTAACTTTTTCACACAAAGAGTGGTGGGTGTATGGAAGCTGCCAGCAGAGGTAGTTTAGGGTGAGACAATCCCAATGTTTAAGAAACAGTTAGACAGCTACATGGTTAGGACAGGTTTGGAGGGATATGAACCAAGCTCAGACAGGTGGGACTAGTGTAGCTGGGAAATGTTGGCCAGTTTGGGCAAGTTGGGGGCTGAACGGACAGTTTGCATGCTTCATGACTAAATAAGTGTGAGAACATAACTACTTTAGTCTGAAGCAAGTTTTTGCAACCAAAATCACCGCTTGACACTACAAACTTGTTAAAATATTCAGCTCTGTGTTTCGTGTGGAAGTACATCCGTGACATTTTGACAAGGAATCCCTCTGCCCAAAGTTTGAACATTTTCTAATTTTATTTTAAGTTAAGAACAACTGGCATATATATATTTTTTAAACTGTATCACTATGCTGATTGTTTCAGGATGCTGGTGCTGGCTTGTTAGCTGCAGCTATGATTGCTGTGGTCCCTGGCTACATCTCCCGGTCAGTGGCCGGATCCTATGATAATGAAGGTAAGGAGCTAATCTAAATGTTTTTTGCATTGGATTAATTGTTCATTAATCTTACAGCCTATGCAGTGCCAAATAGCAATATAAAGCTAATGTAGCAAACTACAAATCAAGTCTTAATGCTTAGTTACAAATCCACAAAAGTAACCATTTCAGGTGGAGTATTATCTCCCTCCGATGTCTCTGTCCCTGTCTGTGCTCATCTCCTGAGCATGCTTTTTAAATGTGGCTGGTCTAAATATCCCCCTGGACGCTTTCTTTGTGAACATGATGTTATTTATAGTTGTGCTGCACACACCTTTGCTCTGCAAGGTATTTGCCCATTACTCCGAAGTTGGTCACAGTTATAAAATTACCATCCTCGTTTTCAAATTTCGCTGCGACTGTCTACCTACTCTCTCTTTAATCTCTGAAACCCATCCAATTCAGGCCTCTAGCACATCATCTCCTTCAATTACTGCGCTTTCAGCAGCTGGAATTCCCTCCCAAATATCTCTGCATATTCTTTTTTTCCCTTGGTTCCTTCGAGCCTACCTCTGTGACCAATATCTTCTTGGTGTTGCATTTTGTTTGTGTGCAATAGTACTCTATTATCGTGTATGTAAGTACAGTGAAATTATTTTTTATTGGCACTCAGTTCAGTGGCAATTCTGCTATACATTAGGGCACAATCATACTAAGTATAAGGGTGCAAGGTGGTAGATCACACTGAATCTGTATACAAGAGTTGCCACGTTTTATGCGCCATCATATAGTGGCTGGTTATGCCATTAATAAGGTACCATATAAATGCTTGTTGTTGCTTTAAATTTTAATAAAAGCACAATTTAATAATAAATGTTTGCAAGTAGAGCTGGCAGCTCAGAATGGAGCTATCAGCCATTACCTTTATCAATTACCATGTTTTGGACTTGCACATCAGTGCGTGTACCTGCATATGTCCCAGACCTTTGCTCAATTAATTGCTGCTGTGGGTCTGTTGGAATCCTTGTTGGAGCCCCAGTAATTAAAAGAGGTGAAATGCTGAAAGGCAGATTTGGGTAGTTTCAGAGATTGGACAGAATCGGTGAATGACAACACAGAGACTTAAAAATGAGGATGTAAATTTAAAAACAGGACGATCTTAGACTACCTCACAGAGCAAGGATGTGAATGACATCATTCATGAAGTAGACCTTGGCGCACAGTGTGAATTCCCAGCTGGGGAATTTGGCTGCTGAGCCGCTGCCAGTTAAGGCATAAGTTCAGTAAATCATTCATTCTAGTGGTGACAATGACTGTTCGGTGCTTTAAAAAATGATTACTCGTTGATTATAACATTTTATTTGCTGGATCATGGATGTGATCTGGAGTTAGTAATGTGTTGAATAAAGAACAACGGAAATGGATGTGATTTGTCTAAGTTGCCTGTTAATTAGTTTATTGTCTTTTAACAATGTGATATTTATTTGAACAGGGATTGCCATCTTCTGCATGTTGCTCACATACTACACTTGGATTAAGGCTGTGAAGTCTGGCTCCATCTACTGGTCTGCTATTTGTTCAATTGCCTATTTCTACATGGTAAGCTTGTGTTTCAACACCAGGGCCGAGAGAAAGTTTACTCTGCCCCCAAACTTTAGACTTTAGAGATGAAGTGTGGGAACAGGCCTTTTGGCCCACCAACTCCGTGCCGACCAGCAGTCACCCTGTACACAAGCACTATCCTATACACTAGGGACAATTTACAATTTTTACAAGCCAATTGACCTATAGGCCTGTACATTTGGAGTGTGGGAGGAAACCGGAGCACCCAGAGAAAACTCGCGTAGTCGCAGGGAGAACGTGCAAACTCCGTTCAGACAGCACCCGTAGTCAGGATAGAACCCGGTCTCTGGCGCTCTAAGGCCCCCCACCTGGTCTGGTGCCACTCTGCTGCCTTAAGTTCAGACATGTACACCCATTTGTTATAAATATCATTGGATGTTGTAAGAGTGCCCATGTAATTGCTATTTATTTCAAATATCATGTTTTCATAGTTTTGAATCTCATTATATATTAATACAGTCCTTTGGTTATGCATTTGTTAAATCATTACCAGGAAATGACTGAGCCTGATTTGCTATTTTGTTCACTGTTCACCGAGGGAAGAAGAATTGCCTTAATCCATCCCAATGTTGAGTTTAAAAAGAAGTCATCCAAAAGTCTGAGTGGCAAACTCTCAGCAACCTTTAAATAAATCATTAAATTTAGCTGCAGAGTAACTTTTAATTCAAGATTCCTTCAGATTTATTATACGTGATTGTCTCGCTGGTCAACACTGTTGTATTTCCCCAAGAAAAATTGGGATCTACTGGTAAATAGCTTTCAGAAGGGAGTTGAATAGTCAGATCCTGCTCCTGACGATGGGCAAAGCAGTCAGCCGACTCAAATTAAATTGATTTCTCGTGAGATGGAATGCAGAAAAGTGGTAAAGGATAGGACAGCAAGATCATTCAATTAGTGAGTGCTGCTGCACTAAGATTTTGACTGAAGTGTTCTTTTGTCATCAGTCACTACTGATTTTCATAATCCTTTCTTTTCTTAAAAAGCAGATCATTTGCAGGTTTTCTACAGAAAGAATGCAGGAAGTAGAGAAGTGGGCTGATGTGCCAAATTGCTGCTACTTTGCATTGTAAGATTCTATAAACAGGTCCTGAGGTGGATGCTGTTTGTTTGCTGCCCAAGTACCTAGCTGATTGTATCTTTTATGTATTTAAAAGCACCACACTACAGCTCCAGTGAACCAGGCTCTATCTAGATGTCTAGCGCTGCCTGTGGGATTCCCATAGTGTTCCTTATGAATGTGTGAGCTTTTCTTCTACATCCCAAAGACCTGTTGCTTAGTAGATTAATTGGTGACTGCAAGTTGTCGTGAGTGCAAGTGAATGGTTGGAGAATTGGGGTGGGACTAATAGGTGTGTGAGATAGTTGGTTATAGAGAAATAAGTGGGGGAATGGGATTACTCCAGAGTCACCAAAGCTCAGAGGTTTACTCACCTCCTGGGTTTTTTATTAAATAAAATGTAACACTTGAATTCAAAGCAATTGGGAAAAGTTGCACTGATATCATTTACTTCTCCAAAATCTATTTTCCTGCAGAATTACTTCAAAAATATTGATAAACAAAATAAGTATTCGTTGAAGTATGATGCATCTCAAAACGAGATTGCACTTGGATATTAGCTTCCTGGGCTGATAGATAAGGGGTGTGAGCATTTTGTATCAAAGATCCTTTGTCTGAACTGTTTCAAAACAACCACTCCCTGGGGGTTACAATTGGTGCTAGAAGTATACAGCTAGAGAAGAGGATATCTGTCCTTCTTTTCATGGTGCTCGTTTTTGACCCGTGGTCATTATATTCACTATTTTGTTATGATTAAGTTAACATGTGTTAACTCACCTCAATCCATGAATCCCATTGGTTTGACATGTGACAAATAGAAATGAATTTAACATTGCTACCTACAGTTAATGTTACAAATTGTTAGTGCTTATTTATTTTTGATAGTGCTATAATCTAATCTTGGCATGATTTATTCCAATCAGGTCTCCTCTTGGGGTGGTTACGTGTTCCTGATTAATCTGATCCCACTTCATGTACTTATCCTTATGCTGACTGGACGATTTTCTCACCGGATCTATGTGGCATATTGTACAGTATACAGTCTCGGCACCATTCTCTCCATGCAGATTTCCTTTGTGGGATTCCAGGTTAGTAAGGCTACTTCCTTTATTTAACGATGAGAATCACAGCGTGTAAAGATCCACAAGCCTCTGACCAAACCACCTCTTGGTGCTTCGAACAATGTGGACCAATGGCTGTACAGGCGACACCTTCTTCACGTCACAGTGTCAAGAGGGGAGGGGTTTGAATTCTTAGAAAACGGCCTATTTTGAGATTTTCTGTTAAGTGAGGTTGCGTCATCTCCATGGGTGTCAAGAAACACAAGGTGAAAAATGAGTTGCTTTTTTCCCCCGCATAAATTCCATGAGAGCGAATTTCATTCTGCATCTCATTTTGAATCTCATTTTTGCCTAGTGATTTGTGACTTCGGTATGGGTGAATTTCCATAACCCAAACAGCTGTAGCACGGGTCGTCTGCAGTGCCTATTTGGGATAATGGGTCAAATCATATACTTAGACATTTTTTGGCATGCTTGATCAAACTTATCAAGATAGTGAAGCAAGATAAGGCTCTTCAGCTTGCTTCACCCTTTAACTCGATAGTGACTGATCCAGTATTTGCCTGGTTTTGATCCAAACCTACTCATGTTTCTCCAAACAAACTTGAAAGTGTTTGTTTACTGTCTTCCAGAATCTATTGATCCCTTCAGGAGCATATTCAGAATGTCAACCATCCTTTGAATGTGGGAGAAACGGTCTCATTCTCAGATTAGGACCGCTTATTCTGAATGTTCCTCTGTGACGTGCCATAAGTATTTAATTCATTTAGTAATGGTTAATTTCAGGCTAAATTTTCAATTGGAATGAGGAGTTTATGCAGTAACTCTTGCAGTGCACTCTTGCAGTGCACAAATCATTTTCACATCCATTGTACATTGTGCTCTCATTGTCTTTTAGTAATCGTTAGTAAATTGGGAGTACACATACTTAATATTGTATACAGATAACTTACAGATACATTGTGTTCCATGTACAATTTTGCTCTGGACATATTGACATTTGTTTTCCCTCCCCTCAGCCTGTCCAATCTTCAGAACACATGGCTGCCTTGGGTGTCTTTGGTCTGTGCCAGATTCATGCCTTTGTTGATTATCTACGTAGCAAATTGAATGCACAACAATTTGAGATCCTTTTCAAGAGTGTCATCTCTCTGGTGGGCTTGGGCGTTCTGTCTGCAGGAACTGTGCTGTTGCTGACAGGTGAGGTATTATGGTGCACATTGTTTCAAATCACCTTCCTATATGTACTCTCTCATTACATCCATCAATTAAGTTGACAGAACTTCAGGTGGAAGACAGTTTCATGTTGGTTTCTGTAATGAAATCCTTAAAACTTGAGAGCATTGAATAATACCGGAGAAAAGAAGGTTATGTGGAAATGGTTGAAGGTAGCTGTATGTTCTTGTTCAATGGCTCTGGTGATCATCAGGCTTCAATGTTTACTGCAATAGGACATTCAGTTCAAGCAGACTATCTTGCTGTCTATTTCTGGAATCGATGGGAAGTGTGGAAAAATACAACGTTTTTGGACGTTGGTGTGGGTCTTGCCCGCTGTTGTGTGCCTGCTCTCCACCTGGTCTAACTGCAGAGAGCTGAGCCGTACCCCATGTGGCAGGCGGACGTGTTGGTTGTGACTGCCTTGTGGGCTCGGGGTGGAGGCCAGGACTTATATGTTTCTAGTCAGAAGCCATAGGGGGCTGGAGTGATAGATCAACGTTTTTCCATCAGATCTGTCATGGATTTTAATAGAACTGATTGATCAAAGTAATTTCATATTTAATGAGATGAAATGACTAACGGATAAATGCAGCTCATGTTCCATATTGCATGTCCTAGAGTGGTGCAGCGGGGAAACGGGTCATTTGGCCCACTATATCCATATCAACCAGTGAGCATCTATCGGCATTAATCCCACTTACAACATGTAGCCCATAACCTACGCCGAGATGATCTAAGTACTCACCAGCAAACTGCTTCTACCACCCTCTCACGAAGGATATTCCAGGTACTCAGTACTCTAAGTGAAAAAAGGTCTCCCTCAGTTCCACTGTTGACGTCTTGCCCCTTCACCGAAATCTTTGCCCTCGAGTTTTATCTAACTACAATGGGGAGGTTTCCTGCTCTACCCTGAATAATTTTATATCCCATTTGATCTGATCCCCCCCCCACCAACCTCCACTGTTCCAAGGAGATCACACCCAGTTCTGCTATGAAGTTTATCTTCATAGCTGAAATGCTCCACTCCAGCCAACATTGTGGTGAATATCCTCTGCACCTCTTCAGCGTTAACACTGTGCTCATCTAAGAAGTATCAGTTTTAATTGCTCATAGCTGATGCATGCAGATAAGATTAGCGGCTATTTCCCATTCATTTCATAACTACGACAGATTGTTCTGTGATTTTGTTCAGCATTTAGTAATCGTGTTTGCCATTTCCTGCTGATTATATATTAATTTGACAAATTCCTTGTTTCCTGGTGTTGTGGTCATAGAATGCCTATAGATTATTATATACACATTGTTGCTATCTTTTGAGGTTGATTAGCTACTGCTTTAATAATTGTTTGTCACATAAGGTGTAAATATTTTTCTTGTATTCTCAAGGCAAAGCAACATATTGTAGCAGCTAAAATGCTGTCTTCTGACTATAACTAGGTATATTGGTTTTATTGCAGGCAAGATATCCCCATGGACTGGCCGTTTCTACTCTTTATTGGATCCTTCTTATGCAAAGAATAACATCCCCATCATTGCCTCTGTCTCTGAGCACCAGCCCACCACCTGGTCATCATATTATTTTGACCTGCAACTGCTTGTCTTCATGTTCCCAGGTTTGCTGAAAGATTTTTACGAATAATTCAAATGCCGTTTGTGCTTACCTAATGTTCTGGTCAGAAAACTTCCTTGGGCTATTAAAAGAACTGAGTTGTTTCATAATTAAGTAAAAAAAGGTTTTGAACGAGATTTAAATGAATGCTTCCTCTATTTGACGGAATTTATTGGTTACTTCCGCTTTTCTCTTTCCAAAACATTGCCCCGTTATATGCTGTTTTCCTGCATGTTTGGTGATCTACAAACCAGTTCAAGAGAGTTTATTGTCATGTGTCCCAGATAGGACAATGAAATTCTTGCTTGCTGCAGCACAACAGAGTATTGTAAGCATAAATACAGAACAGTTCAGTGTGTCTATATAGCATAGACCATATATATATATATATATGTATATATATATATATATATATATATATATATATATATATTTTTTTATATATATATATATATATATATACACACACACACACACACACACACACACATATATATATATATATATATTATACATATACACACACACATATAAATAAACATATATATATATATATATATATATATATATATATATAGAAACGCAATTTCAATCCAATTTATTTGAATTGACAATAAAGTTTACTTTGAACTTTGATATATACACACATAAATAAACAGATAAAGTGCAATAGGCTGTTATAGTTCAGTGTGTTTGATGGCGAGTTTAATAGCCTGATGGCTGTGGGGAAGAAGCTGTTCCTGAACCTGGATGTACCAGATTTCAGGCTCCTGTATGTTCTACTTGATGGCAGCGGAGAGATGAGTGTGGGGCCAGGATGGTGTGGGTCCTTGATGATGCTGGCAGCCTTTTTGAGGCAGCGACTGCAATAGATCCCATCGATGGTGGGGCGGTCAGAGCAGATGATGGACTGGGCAGTGGTCACAACTTTCTGCATTCTTTTCCACTCCTGGACGCTCAAGTTGCCGAACCAAGTCACGATGCAACCAGTCAGCATGCTCTCTACTGCACCTGTAGAAGTTCAAGGGAGTCCTCTTCTCAAGTTGCATCTTGAGAAGAAAAACAAACGTTGCACTTTCTGCTCTCATTAGTTAAATGCTCCAGAGTGGGGCCACTATATCACTGTCCTCACTCCAGCAGCGTAACAGGAACATAAATTTGGAACTTGGCTGGCCGGTGGGACCATAATTAGTGTTTAATGCTGAAATATTACTGACAATGACCTTTCTAAATGGAGAATTTGACATTTTAAATGAATTTTATTTGATATGTTTTATTTATTTGAGAGAGGAATGAATTGAAGATAAGAATGCACTGATACTCCTAATTACACTTTAGGAGTCACCTTCCTGAATTATTGTATTCTGCACGGTCAACGTACTCCCATATTTTTGTTCCATTCTGGTTAGTGCTGGAGGAAAAGTATATGTTGTTCCTTTCTGCCTGTTCACCTTGGCTTCTGGGTGGTAGAGATTGCGAGTTTAGTAGTTTCCATATCGTTACATTTTTAGTGTGTTCTGGAACCTGAAACACTGCCGAGGCTCATCCTTTATTGCTTCAGGTCTGAGATACATGCGGGGGTGCACATGGGAAGGAAAGTGGGTTTCACTGAGTGTTTTAAATAGTTGAAATTGTTTATTTTGTAATTTTGTGAGATCCAGATCTCGCATTGTCCCACATTTCTCATTACTGTTTGTGAAATGTTACAGTTTGTTTGAGTTTAATTTATTTATTTAGTTTATTGTCACATGTACCGAGGTACAGTGAAAAGCTTCTGTTGCGTGCTAACCAGTCAGCGGAAAGACAATACATGATTACAATTGAGCCATCCAGTGTACAGATACGTGAAAAAGGGAATAATGTGAATAACGTTCAGTGCAAGGTAAAGTCAGATTAAAAATAGTCCTAGGGCCTCCAATGAGGTAGATAGTTGCTCGGAACTGCTCTCCAGTTGTTGGTACGATGGTTCAGTTGCCTGCTAACAGCTGTGAAGAAACTGTCCCTGAATCTAGAGGTGTGCGTTTTCACACTTCTATACTTTTTGCCCGATGGGAAAGGGGAGAAGAGGAAGTGGCTGAGGTGCAATTTGTCCGTTATTTATTTTCTCTGGCATTTTCCCATACATGCAGCTTCATGGGAATCCCCATGAAGCTGCATGAATTCCCCCCCCCCCCCCCCCCCCCCCCCCCTGGCCACAGCTATTTGTTTCTCTTTTTCACGCACTTAAGCTGGACTGTTTGTACCCTCATTATACTACCTGGCTTGAATCTGTTTTGCCTTCTGATTTTGCTGTAACTAAGGCCACCAAGTCTATCTTCTGTAACAAGGTATTCTCTATTGCTGCATCTGCTTGTTGTCACGTCTCAGCCGCTTATCGTATATCCTGCCTGGTAAACTAATGCTCGATCCATGCCGGAATGTTAGCCCCGATCCTATGTGCTGTAATATTGTTTAATAACCTCATGGCACCTTAATGAAGGTCTTCTGAAAGATTAATTCAGATCATATCAACGTATTCTCTGTATATACAACCTCATCTCGTTGGGGTTTTCTTGGTAAATTGTGAAACTTGAGACTTGGCCACTTTGCAATACTGGCTGACTAATTTTGTGTTTGACTCGAGCCTATTTTGTGCTTTCCTCCTGCAGTGGGTTTGTACTACTGTTTCAACAACCTGTCAGATGCTAGGATTTTCATCATCATGTACGGAGTCACCAGCATGTACTTCTCAGCTGTGATGGTAAGAATCGTTCCAACCTGTGAATGCTGGTATTGCTAAATAACCAGTTACTATTGGGCTTCAGTAATAGATAATGGTGAGCATGTAGAATGTTTGAAGTGAACCATAACAGCTTAATGTGACAGTTCTGGGAGTTCAATTCTCCTGCACACTCCACCAACAATCAGTTAAAACTTGGCAACACCTAATTGCAGTTCCAGAACAACTAAATCATAGAGATTATTAGTTCAGAAATACAGCATGGAAACTAGCCCTTCACCCTACTGAATCCATCGATCACCCGTTCACACTAGTTCTATGTTATCTCACTTACACAACCACTCCATACACACTTGGGGCAATTTACAGAGACCAATTAACGTACAAACCCACACGTCTTTAGTTTATGGGCGGAGACTAGATCATCCAAAGGAATCCCATGTGGTCACAGGGAGAACATGCAAACTCCACACAGACAGCACCTGAGGTCAGGGTTGGACCCAGGTCTCTGGCATTGAGTCATCAGCTCTACCAGCTGCGCCGTTGTGCCACTATAATAATGTGCAACTGTATTAATAGTGATTATTACACCCCAAGCCAAACTAAATGTGACTGTAACACCCAATACTATTATTGCACATCGGAGATGAAGATTTTCTTGACTCATCTACATATTTAGCTATTCCTTTAACCCCGGGCACTAGATGCAGTCTCTGGTCAGTATACGTTCATAACAAATCATCGCATTTGATTCAAACAATCAATCAGTATATTTCTCTTCAAAGGTCTTGTTATTTATAGTCACATTCCTTCTAGTAATCAGGTGTTCCCAAAACTGTCACCTCTGCCTACATTCCCAAAGAAGCTTTTTTCAATTGGAGGTAAACCGATGGCCTTTTTATGTCTTTAATAAAAAGTCTCAAATTTTGTAACATTGCTAAATTTTATGTCTTTAATAAAAAGTCTCAAGTCTGCAAACTAAGTTACAAAAAAAAGTGCATTATTTAATGTCAGTTTCCGAGCTGTGGCATTGGGAATGCTGCTCACTATGCCTGTACAAAATTAGACATGGATCAGGTTCAGTGACTCCATTCATTCTAATAGAAAGGAATGGCTGCAAGTGAGAGGGGTACATTTTACATTGCATTTGTAGCAACGAATGTGTTCAGCGACTGGGCTGGATAGAAGCACCTGAGCAATACATTCTTGACTTTTGTTCTGTGGTAATACAGTCTAGTCTTTGCTCTATGGCAGTACTTCAGCCTGACTTTTATTCTTGTTACTAATTTCCTGATTTTTGTTACGCAGGTTCGGCTTATGTTGGTTCTGGCCCCGGTCATGTGTATTCTCTCGGGAATTGGTGTCTCTCAGGTCCTGTCCACGTACATAAAGAACTTGGATATCAGCCGTCCTGATAAAAAATTAAAAAAGCAGCAGGACTCCACTTATCCAATCAAGAATGAGGTATAATGAATGAATGATACTTTATTGTCCCATGTACCTAGCATACCGAGGTACAGTGAAATGCTTTGTACCTGGGCAATACACAAGAGTCACCGACAAAGTTAGAAAGTACCGATCATGGCCCCTTGGTCAATCAACTTCACGATCCAGCTGTCTGCTGCGTTAAATATGTTGCACTGAGTTGCCCAGTCCCATAGATGAAGTACTAATCCTGTACGGATTATTTCTCAGCCAAAGCAGCAGATTGGGCAAGAGTTTTGGCAAAGATTCTCATGCTGAGGAGATGCATTGTTCGACGTGGCATATTTCGGATAAGGTGTTAAATCGATGGCACCTGTCCTCTCGTGAGGATGTAAAGCATACTGTATTGAATTTAGAATTGGGGAGGGCAAGGGAGCGAGGAAGTGATGGAGGGTGGCTGAGAACAATAATAGTTTGGGTATCTAGCAAAAACACTTGAAAGGCAAATGCACAATACAGGGTACATTTGTTACATTGATGCTATTAAATGCAAGAGTCCCAACCAACATCACACTCACTTCCTCGTATTTACAACATTCAACAACTCGGGAGTCCACTTTCCTGTTTGGTAGAAAAGAATGTGGAGGGTCTGGATCTGATATTAAAGAGAGTTTACAAGACATTAAGGTGAAATGAGGCATAATGGGCAGATACGATGAGGGGGTGGGGGGTGTCAGACATGAGTGACTGAATTACCTACTTCTGCTTTGTCTTAAGTTCCTGTCAGACTTGCCGATTTTTTTCGGCAACTGCTGGCATCATTGACTGACGTGTCAGGTCACTGAAAGATTTGCGGCATTACGTGTGTGATGACATATGATGCGCAGTGTCGCAGCATTTTTTTTTTGTCGCCACTTGATTTTGAAATGTTCAAAATCTTTTGGCGACACTTATATAACGCCGGCAGCCGCTGAAAAAATTCGCCAAATGGGACAGGCCCTTTAATTTCTCAGCCAGTGTAAGGACACTAAAATATGCAACAGCATTTCTAAGCTCAAGGGGAAAAGTCAGTCCCCATTGTTGGAAAGTGTAAGTGAGCATTGGCGTTAGATAGTGAATAACGGCCTGATGTGCATCCCATGTCATACAACAGGCTAACAATGAATGTTTGTCTGAACCAAAAAAGGAAAATGTTACAAACACACAATAGGTAAGGCAGCATCTGTGGGAAGAGAAACCGTTCACATTTCACATCAAAGTCCTTCATCGTGATGTTTATATTGATTTTTGCACTAAGGTTTTTATTTATTGGACAAAAAAATTATATTATCTATTTACACAATTTTTACAAATCTATTATGCTGCTGCTGCAGGTAAGAATTTTGCTGTTCTATTCCAGTACATAGGACAGTAAAACACTCTTGTCTGTAAAGAGTTATTGGCGGCATTAAGTCAAGGCTGCTAGCAATTTGTGCTTTGCATCGGAGTGAATTACCGCCTTTGGTAGAGGAGGGAGAGCATTGAATCATCGGGTTAAGGAGGATTGTAAGAGATATGCTGTGATTGTTTCCAGAGCATAAGGATGTTATTCACCATGTTTGCCTGTAATCTGTCCTGATTTAGGTAGCAAGTGGAATGGTGCTTGTGATGACCTTCTTCCTAATTACCTACACCTTTCATTCTACCTGGGTGACCAGTGAGGCGTATTCATCTCCCTCCATCGTGCTGTCTGCCCGCGGAGGAGACGGAAGCCGGATAATCTTTGACGACTTCAGGGAGGCGTACTACTGGCTCAGGCACAATACTCCAGAGGTATGCCCATAGGATTGGTCCTGGAGACTTCTGTAAGCTGTGGAATTGGTAAAAGATAACAAGGAATCCAATGGATTTAAGATGGGATTGTCAGAAACCAGGATACTAGTCTCACTATTTTTTTATCTAGAGCAGGCAAGACACATGAATAGGCAAAGAGAATGTAATTGAAATGTTGACTATTATAACAGCAAACCTTTTCAGCACATTATCCATTTCTTATGCAAACAAAGTCGAAAGTGCATATAGTGATTGATGGCTTTGGAGCAAACAAGGTGCCACAAACCAAATGATATATCTCAGAGCCCTTTCAGGCCAGGCCAAGAGTTATGAGATCTATAGACTCACAACTTTTTAAAACTTGATGCCTTCAATTTACCTCCAATGGGGTAGAATCCAGAGTGTAACTCAATTGTAATGCTGCTGGTCTAGTAATTAAAACCCATTGTCATAAGTTCAAATCTCACCATGGGGAGGTTTTGAAACAGAATTAATTAATTGAGGTATTAGTTGACACTTGAGTGCTGACATCTGTCATCCGTCAATGAGTGGCACTTGCCCACCCCTCGCTGGTCTGGTCTGCAAGTGCCTGCAGATACACATCACGTCGCTTTCAGAACAAATGGAAATGAGCAATAAATGTGGCATTGCTCGTGGAACAAATGGTGTTTAGGAGAGGGCTTACATTTTGATTCCTGGAATTTGCCTGGACTATTATGTGTTATGGGTGGCAAGTGACTGCTTTGTGTGGAAAAGATTTGAATTGCCAATATGTATATTTCCTCTTGTCGGTGCAAATTCCTCCCATGGCACTGTGTATGTTGCGCCACATCAATTAAGATGACATTGAGTCATTGGAATGGTTGGTTGTTTGAATCATCCCCTTTCTCCTCAGGATGCCAAGGTGATGTCATGGTGGGATTATGGTTATCAGATCACAGCAATGGCCAATCGAACCATCCTAGTGGATAACAACACCTGGAATAACACTCACATCTCCAGAGTTGGGCAGGTGGGTCTCTGAGAAATGCAAGTGTAAACTTTTAGATTAAACTAACTTTACCAACTTCATACGTATTGTGTTTAGTGTATGTTCTTTATCCTGTACACTAGTGCAACTATCTTACGTCTTGTCTTAGGAAATATCTTATAACAGCTATTGGTCTCCCTCTAGTGGTAGAAATAATCAATGCAACTGGTGGAAATTAAAAGGCACTTACACCCGGATGTAGACAAAAGTGCTGGAGAAACTCAGCGGGTGAGGCAGCATTTATGGAGCGAAGAAAATAGGCAGCGTTTCGGGCCGAAAGCCTTCTTCAGACTGATGTGGGGGGGGAGGGGGGGTGGTGGTGGAAGAAGAAAGGAAGAGGTGAGGGAGAGCTAAGGGGAGGAGAAAGCAAGGACTACCTGAAATTAGAGAAGTCAATGTTCATACCGCTTGGGTGCAAACTGCCCAAGCGAAATATGAGGTGCTGCTCCTCCAATTTACGGAGGTCCTCACTCTGGCCATGGAGGAGGCCGAGGATAAAAAGGTCGGATTGGGAATGGGAGGGGGAATTGAAGTGCTGGGCCACCGGGAGATCAGGTTGGTTATTGCGAACCGAGCTGAGGTGTTGGGCGAAGCGATCGCCAAGCCTACGCTTGGTCTCACCGATGTAGAGCAGCTGACATCTACAGCAGCGGATGCAACAGATGAGGTTGGAGGAGGTGTAGGTGAACCTCTGCCGCACCTGGATACCCGGAGAGTGTTTTTCAATCTCAAGATTTAGCAACACCTTTAGTTATTGTAACACGGGACCCGAGGCTCAATTTTTCAGTTTCTCCATGAGCCCAAAGACATTTATGTTCTGGCTAGCTCTATACCCTGGGGCAGAACACTTTAAATGTACAGCATTCGTTATGCACACATGATTTTACATCTGATACTGCACCTAGTCCTGTGCTTTCTACAGTGAATTTGTGCTGTCTGAAATGTTTAATTCCCTAATCTCCAATTCCTGAAAAGGCAGTAAATTTAAATTAATTTTATGGTGCCATCATTTTGATTGATTTTTACAACCTATTTTGGTTTGTAAAAGCAACAGATATTTTTTAATGGAATTCATGACTAAATTATTCTATCATTTACAATTTCAAATCGATTTAACAAACAAATATTTGTATGGCATTGGTATCAGCTTGCAGTTTGATTGAGTGTAAATCTCTGTTTCCCTCCTTATACATTACACTTCCAATCCCTGTGTCACCCTTCTCACTGCCAATTGACATCCTCAAAATGGATATAAAGATTTCTCAATGGACTCTGAACTTAAGCCTGAATTCTGCCAAGCTATCCTTTGCAAAGAAATTTGTCTACCATTCCTATCAAACCATGCTTGTGGCTTTGATGACATTATCCGTGTTTATAAAGCAATGCACACCCATCTTTTTGCTGGTTCTTTTAAGGCCTGGCTTGTAACTCCTGTTAACGTCCATTGTTAGAAGTTCAGTCAGTGTAACCTCAAACTGTGTGAGGTTGTGAGTTGTAGGATTTGTCTGATGCAAATTCTGATGATGAAAGCTGTAAAAGGGAAGAAATGTAGGCTTAGAAAATCTACACACCTAAAAGGGTTGGTGCATGTTTCTAGGAATGAAGGTGTGCAACCTGCAGGTCTGATCGGGACTGTGCTGTAATCTGGTGCAGAGAGGGACTGGGGCTTGTGCCTTGGGCCATGGGAAGGTCGGAGAAAGGGATTTAGCCTTTCTCAGATGGGACTGGCGTGGAGATTAACTGGGCACGTGATCAGCCAAGGTCTATGCAGACAACTGTATCTGTAGTTGTCTGTGCCGCCTCCTGCACCGTCCGTTCGGTATGGTGATCCACTGGGACTCCGCTGGTCGGGTGATTTCTGGCGGAATATAGTAATTATGGTAGCTTCTTGTGAGCTCAAGCTCGCCACACAACGTCCCAACCCTTAGAAGATCTTGACGGTTATACGTCGAGTTGCAGGTCAACAGACAAGCGGACAAAACAGACAAAAACAACAACATTCACATTGGGGAGAGCAAAACCGCTGCATGCGAGTGCGCCACCATCCTGATACCGGGATCAAGCTCAGGTCCCTGGATCCTTATCCGACATAATTGTGTCATAGACACCCGACGGGGTAACTGCATGATGAGATGCAAGCTTAGAATGAATCTATCCACATACCTTTAACGTTCAGGCAAAAAACAGACTGCTGGAGAAACTCAGAGAGTCCGGCAGCATCCATGTAGAGAAATGGACAGTTGGCATTTCAGGTTGAGACCTTGTATTCTTTTAGCAGCTTGTTTTTTGCTCCTGACTTCAGCACCTACATTATTTTGTGTCACGATTAACATTGGGGATATTTATCCATTTCTAGGCCATGGCTTCTCCAGAGGAGAAGGCCTATGAGATCATGAGGGAGCTGGACGTAAGCTACGTTCTGGTCATTTTTGGAGGCCTCACAGGATATTCATCTGATGGTAAGGTGTTTTTGTGTCTCAATATTCCATGCTAAGCTGCTAACAATAGTGTGCAGACCCATTTTACATGACAGCTCAGCATTCATTTTCTACAATTTGAACAAGCAGACCATAGCAGAACAATTCAGTTAACACATGCGCATTACCCAAGAGTCAAGATATGAAAAGTTTGTTAATGGAGGTTCCTCAAAAAATGTAATTATGATTGGTTACTATGTTTGCTCTTGTGGCTCAGCTCCTTCCACCAAGTCCTTTGGATTGAATTTGATGTTGGCCAGTGAGCATTCCAAGCTGAACTGACATTTTTGTCAGTGATGATCAGCCATGATCACATTGATTGGCGGTGCTGGCTCGAAGGGCTGAATGCCCTACTCCTGCACCTATTGTCTATTTTTATCTCAAATATGGTTAATTGAAAAGGTCAATTCTTTCATATTCTACATATCTATGTTGCAATCTTTTATCACTCAAAAACACAAACCACACGTATATTACAAACAGGACTGATTTCACAATCCTTTTTTTGTAATCCCAGTCCTAGGAGTGTTGTCCACTATCATTGGCATTCTAGATACCACCGAACCAATATACTTGTACCCCTCCAATAGGTCGTCTGTTATTGCTGTCTTCTTCCATTTTCTACCTTATTAATTCCTAATCATTTATTTTTCACATCATTATCATTGTAAAGTGATTTTCTAACAACTGAGCCTCAACATTGATTTTTTTTAATCCCACACCCATCCTCCCCAACCAAACACTCATGTATTCAATAACTTCAATGATCAGTCACTCTGACCTGTATAGATACCTCTTCCCATTCATGACATTTTTCTTTGTAAAATGTTGGAAATATTCCATGTTAGGAGGTTTGTTCGGTGTGATTAACAGGTGAAGATTTTGGGTTACCTAGTAACATCTTCCCTACTATTGAAGCAATGAAATGGCATGCTTGCAAATATTTTTGCTGAGGACTTGCAAATATGAACTACTAAATGAAGGTGGAGAATTTGCGGACACAGATAATGCTGAGAAGTCCTTTTTAAAGTTAATTTGCTATGTATAAATTATTTTTCTATAGATATAAACAAGTTCCTGTGGATGGTGAGAATTGGAGGCAGCACTGACACAGGCAAACACATCAAGGAGCACGATTACTACACCCCCACAGGAGAGTTCCGTGTGGACAGGGAGGGCTCTCCCATCCTGCTCAACTGTCTGATGTACAAAATGTGCTACTATCGTTTTGGTCAAGTCTACACCGAAGCAAGTGAGTGTGGCATCTGTCTTTTAATGTATATTGTCTCAGCTAGTATCTACTTTGCACTGGAGGTCTGGGTCATATTTATACAGCATTGAAACAAGCTAGACACAAAAAAACTGCAGGTGCTGATTCACAAAAAGAGACAAAGTGCTGGAGTAACTCAGCCAGTCGGGCAGCACCTCTGGAGAACATGGATGGGTGATGTTTCGTGCTGGATCCCACTGATGAGAGTCCTGGCCTAAAACATCATCAATCCATGTTCTCCAGAAATGCTGCTTGACCTGCTAAGTCATTCCAGTATTTTTACAAATTACTTGAAAGATACAGTGCAGAAACAGACCTTTAAGCCCGGCGAGACTCCGCACACGAGCACTATCCCAGGAACAATTGACATTTTCTTTTACTGGAGACGATTAGCCTACAAACCTGCACGTCTTTGGATTGTGGGAGTGCCCGGAGAAAACCCACGCTGTAAATGGGAGAATGTACAAACTTTGCACATGGCACCCGTAGTCAAGATCGAACCCGGGTCATTGGCGCTGTAAGACAGCAGCTCTACCGCTGTGCCACTGTGTGTCCCTTTTTACGGAATCAAGCTCTTCAGCCTATTTCAGTCTATATCATGATGTTAAGTAGTAAGACTTTTATTAATAGTTTGATTGTCATTTTCACAGAACGCCCGCCTGGGTATGACAGAGTGAGGAATGCTGAGATTGGGAACAAAGACTTTGAGCTTGATGTTCTAGAAGAGGCGTACACCACGGAACATTGGCTGGTCCGTATATACAAGGTGAGAGCTGAAAACACTGGCGCAATAGGTTGTGTTACCTCTTAATTTCTTTGATCTATTATGATGATTTGAATGATACTTTATTATCACATAATATGTAAGTGAAATTCTTTGATTTGCATACCATACACAAAGTATGCAAAGAGCCTTCACGTATAGGCTGCTGACAAAATTACAAAGTGGTCTATATTGCTAGGTTACACAAAAAAGCTGGAGAAACTCAGCGGGTGCGGCAGCATCTATGGAGCGAAGGAAATAGGCAACGTTTCGGGCCGAAACCCTTCTTCAGACGGACTATATTGCTATATTGTCCCAATGGTCCCTCTTCATTCTCTGTGCCCCCCCGCCCCCACCCCCACCGGGTACCTCTTTGTTCTGGTGACACTGGTCAACCTGAGGAGCGCCTTCAGCAACAGACTGGTTCCACCAAGATGCAGCACTGAATGCCACAGGAGATCCTTCTTCCCTGTGGCTATCAAACTGTACAACTCCTCCCCCTTCTGTCGTGGGGTAGACTGACTCCCTTCCCCCCCCTCCCCTCCCCAATCTTTGCACATCCGCAATCCTGGACTTTCCACTCGTCACTTTATTCATGTATCTTATTATGTTTTGTGACTGTTGGCAGACCAATTTCCCTCCTGGGATAAATAAAGTTATATTGTAAGGTTCTCTTGGCTGTGCATCATCGGCAGACCTCCGGTAACCACCGCAGGCCTGTCCTCGGCTTCCCACCACTGGCTCCTTTGATGTCATATTCAAGTGGACATCAACCTGAACGTGAGATTTGAAATCTTCGGAGAAACCACTTCTTACATGATCTCATTGAATGGCGGTGCTGGCTCGAAGGGCCGAATGGACTACTCCTGCACCTATTGCCTATAATTATCTATTATTATTAGGACAACAGGTATTGTCAGTCTTTCAGGTAGCAATGAGTCACCACAGGCCAGACTCGAGTTACCAGGAATCGGTTGTTGTCACTGTGCTTGTTTAACTGATTTTTGCTCGAGGCCTCAAAAGTTTCTGAAATCCTGCATGTTGTATTTATTCAATATTTTATTTCACAATCCTGTTTCGCGACTCTTACGAGATGGATTGAGCGAGTGGATATCAAATGAGAAGGGTCAGGAACCTGGCTACAATGCCATCCATAGACAAGTCATCTAACAACACTGAAGAGTGACTACATGGGCAAGGAAGATTGATGTGGATTATATTCTAGGAATCAATGATCAGGGAATAAAATAACAAAAAGAGAATATGGGTTACTGATAGTTTATATTGCATTGTAAATGTGTGGTGGTCTAGCAGCATATTTGAAGCTGATAAATAACTCATCTTGGGTTGTGTGGTTAGCCGCTCAAATGGAATCTTTTTAAACAAGTATGGTTATTTCCAAATATGACTCATAAATAACTCAAACACACACAAGGTATTTGTTCAGTGATCGGCTATGTAAAGATTTATTTTAAAACATATATAGTTTAGTTGTCGGGCACATAACAATCTTGCATGGATGAAAAGATAATTGTCATAGAAAATTGCAGCAGAGCTAACAAGCAGAACTAACAAGCCTGGTTCTGCTCCACAGGAGCCACTCCTTCGCCTCGCCCTAAAATATATCCTGTCCCCCTGTTAAATAATTTTACTCTTAAATGCACCGACACTGTCCATCCACTACTTGTGATGATGAATAGTAAGATTAAACGAGAACGTACCAGTTTGAAGTTTGATCTTTATTTTATGAGGAGTAAAGTTTGAGGGATTACGTGAAGAGCCCGCCAGGACGCATGCGTGTCAATCTTCAAAGCAGCGGTGTGAAATCACAGATAACAGTAAATGAACTGAACATAGTAAGATTAGAGAAATAGGATACCAATTGATCTTTATGATCGAGGGGGCGTGGAGGGCACGTAATCCCTCAACGTTACTCCTCATAAAATAAAGATTAAACTTCAAACTGGTAAGTTCTCGTTTAATCTTACTATTTTACTTCGGAGTCACGTGTGTGACTACGTGAAGATTTTAAAGCTGTGTGATTTCATGCCGTGGAAACGAGTCCAGGCGTTATACACTGCATCAGTAGGCCAATGATGAGTGAACATTAATATTGCATTCAGACATGCATGACATAGATATAGACATGTTGATGCTATTGATGAACAATAGTGGGAATCGTAACCTCCCTCAACCTGGAGGAGGTATGAACCATACTTTACATAGAGTTGGCAAATACCCCCAATCTGGCAATGGGTTTATTCTGAATATTTGGACAGATCAATCATTTGACAGGTCCATCCTGCAGATATGATCAACCTATCCTAAGATGTGGACCCATAACCCTGCTAACCACTAGTACTGTGTTTGGTATGTTGCGGTCCATGGAGTGATGTAGAATGTTCAATGTCTAGGCCTGTGTTTAATGCCAGACCCCCATTTAATGTCCCTCTGGACAGAAGGTTTTTGTAGTGATTCCTTCTAACAAGACTGTCTATTGATCAATAGAATACATAAAAGAACATTCCTCCTAGTGTAGCGAGAATGCACCCTCACCACTGATTCCGACTGTGCAGGTGCCAGGTCAGAGACTGCTGATCAATAGCGATCCAGGTGCAGCCTACCGTTGCTGACTGCCCACAATTCCGCAGTCAGATCCCCCCCCTTGGGTATCCCCACGGACCCTATAAAATAGGATAGCCGCGATTACATAGTTGGGGGGGGGGGGGGGGGGGGGGGGGGGGGGGGGGGGGTATCCTGCTTCTAGATACCACACCAATATGAAGCAGCTGGTTTTACTGCCAGCGGCTCGGAAGGCGACTTACCGCTTCCCGCATTCCGCAGTCTTCAGAGCGGGTTCTCCAGGAGCCAACGGCACCAATATGAAGCCGCTGGCTCCACTGCCAGTGGCTCAAAGGTGAATTCACTGCCGCCCGCTACCCACATTCCGTGGTCTTCAGAGCGCCTAGGTCCATGGGCGGAATTCCCCGTGACTGGGGTTCCCTGAAGTTCGTGTCTGGGGTTTCCTCTTCGTCCCGACTTCGCCCTGGACTTTTAGCAGGACCTCTAAGTAGAGGTTCCTGCAAGAAGATGGAAACCTGAAAACGTTTTTTAAAAACTTACCTCAGGTCTGCTGCTGGCAGGGGAATCACGTCCACCCTGCCAGTCGTAACGCAATGCGATAGACGATATGACACGCATGCGTCCTGGCGGGCTCTTTACGTAGTCACTCACGTGACTCCGAAGTAAAATTCTACATTCTCACCCATTTCTGGGAAAATCTAAATTTGCAAATTGTGTTAATTTAGTTTCTGGTTAAATATTTAATTAGATTTTATTTGAATGTTTCATACTCTTATTTAGTTGAAAGTGATTCCTTTTCAGTTTAGTTGATTCTCACGTGTACCGAGGTACAGTGACAATCTTTTGTTGCGTGCTATCCAGTCAACAGAAAGACAATACATACATTTACGGATGCATGATAAGGGAATAAAGTTAAGTGCAAGGTAAGGCCTGCAAACCCCGATTAAGTAATGTCTGAGGGTCACCAAAGAGGTAGATAGTAGTTCAGCACTGCTCTCTGGTTGTGGTAGAATGATTCAGTTGCGTGATAACAACTGGGAAGAAACTGTCTCTAAATCTGGAGGTGTGCGTTTTCACACTTCTATACCTTTAGCCCGATGGCAGATGCGAGAAAAGGGAGTGGCCAGGATCTTTTGAATAAACTACCCTGTTTGAAATGTCAAAGAACATCTAATGCCCTTCTTTACTCTTTTTGTCACCCTTCCGCAGGTGAAAGATTTGGATAATCGCGGTCTCTCAAGAACGTAAAAGGCACAAAGCAGCCATGAGTGATAGCAACACTGAGGCCTTGTCCTGTGAAGCTGAGCTGTATTATTTTTTATATACACTAGTTTGGGGAAAAAAAGGAAGAGATCGGAAAGTTTGTTTACATGTTGCTTCCTATCTGCGGCAATCTGTCTGAAATGTCTAATTGGGTAATGAATGATTTATGGTGAGTGACCAAAACATTACGTTGACTTAAGTTCTGCAGTGGTCAAATAAAGGGTTCAAATGGACGGAGATATTCTCTGTTGTGTGTATTTCTTTCAAGGGTGGTTTGAATTCTATGTACAAAGCCTAGTTATGAGTATGAATTCTAATATTTCAACTCAGGCATTTGTATTCACTGGTACAGTTGAGCAAGTATAATTTTCACATTTTCATTAGTCTTCATGTACAAACTGAACAATCACACTTTGGCAATGGAAGTTGAAGTCAGTTATTGAACTGCTAGAAATATTTTCCTCGCCCTGTGCATTTTCTTAATCCTTGACAAGGATGTTGCTTGGACTGGAGGGCTTGAGTTATAAATAGGTGGTATCGTAGATAAAATCAAGTGGAATTTAATTCTGATAAGTTTGGGGTTGCATTTTGGGAAGACAAACCAACGCAGGACCTTCCAGGTGAATGGGGGGAGGGGGGGGTGGGGTGGGGGTCTTGTGGAACAATGGGATTTAAGAGTGCAAGTACATAGTTTCTGGAAATTGTCAGGTTGCATTGGTTTGGGAACAGCTCTGTCTGAGCCGGCAAGAAATTGCAGAGTTGCAGATATCACACAGATTAGACTTTCCACCATGCTGCAACAAAAAATCAACCAACATAACCAAAGACTTTTTGCTGGAAAGAAGTGTTAAATTAACCCACCTCTGGGTCAGCAGGTCACCTTTTCATCGGGCAGCCACTTGCTCATGAAGAGCCCTCGTTGTCTTCCTCCTTCCCCTTCAGAAAGATGTGCTTCTGCAGAAATGCACCATGGACCTGTCCACGGACCATACTACACTTGATCTTGGCCAAATGGCGGGTTCTGATGCTGCTGATGACCCATAGTGAATAGTGGAAAGTTTTGCTCTGAAGTTTACTCTCAACTTAGTAGACGGCACAAAATGCTGGAGTAACTCAGCAAAACAGGCAGCATCTCTGGATAGAAAGAATAGGTGACGGTTTGGGTCAAGACCCTTCAGATGGTCTGAAGAAGGGTCTCGACCTGAAACTCACCTGTTTTGTGTCTTTGGTGTAAATCAGCATCTGCAGTTCCTTCCTACACCTCTTACCTTAATGATACCTCTTATACTACACATTGGAAGGTATCCTTAATTTAAAAGGTGTCAAAAAGATTTAAAGCCTCAATTATAAAATCACAGCAAGAATAAGACACAGCAAGAATTAGAATATGGAGAAATTGGACCAGGGTCCAGAAAGGGGGAGAAAGGTGCCGAAGAGCATTAGAAATCAAGAGTGATATTTACAAAATTATTTATAGCACAGTAAGTACTGAACATTTTAAATGTGGTGCCAAAGCAAGAATCAAGTGTGTTTGTCACATGTACTAAGACTGAAATAATACAATTCTTATTTGCTGTTTCCAATGCACCAACATAACACATAAATATACAATAATGGTATTGTTAGGCCCTTAGTGCAAAGTCTCTAGTAGTTTGATGCTGAAGTAGGGCTGTGCAGCGTGGTTTAAAAGCCTGATAAACGATGGGAAGAAGCATTTCTTGAACCCGGAGGTCATGCTTCTCAGGATTCTCTAGTTTTACAACCTTCACTATGGTTCAATGGTACTTTATTGTCACATGTGCCTATATACAGTGAATTTACTTAGCATACAATCCAATAAAATCATAGTATACATAGGCACAATCATATAGGTACAAAAGTGCAACAATTGTTCTCAGCATAGTAGATTTCTTCTGAGGCAGTACACAAAAGTCGCCACATTACCGCCAGGTGATTTCCTACATCACTCGACTCCCCCATATGTGAGGCTTCGATCTCGTCCTTTTTGAACGGCGGTCCTTGTCTGACCCATCCTTGTTCTTGGCGGTCATTTTGGCCTCCAGGCTCTTTCTTGTTCGAGTCGGCCACTGGCCGGGTTAGCCCCAGCATGACTGCGCAGCGCTCGCTGGAGTTTCCCTACATCCTTAAAGGCCCGTTGTCCTGGCGGCAGCACTGGATCGATGCTGTCGGGGTCGGCCTGGCCTGACTATACTGTCGATGTCCTTCATTGCTTCTCCACCACTCTGTGATGGTGCAATCCACGATGAAACCGGTCTGACCTCCGTGGGGCCCCCAGCAGTTCATGGTCCATGCCATCCCCCCGCTGCTGTAGGGGTTCAAGCGGTCAACTCCAAGCACACATCAACCCATGAAGGTGCCGTTCCCTCACCTCCCACGGCCACCACTGCTTCCATGCACCGGGGCACCACCTGTACCTGACCACAGAACACCTAGAGCGCTTCCGAGGGTGCGGGAGATTAGCTCACAGCTCGCCCACTGGCACAGATCTTTTCCGCCACCACCATCACCATCAGAGCAGTGAGATGAGAGCGTGCCAAAGCGGTGTGTGTCCTTGATGACATTAGTTGCCTTCTGGAGGCAGCGCTTCCTGTAGATCCCTTCGATGGTTGAGAGGTCAATACCCGTGATGTAACAGGTAATGTCTGCTACTTCTTACTTAAATCAGCTGACACACGTGTTAGTGGGAATTATCTTTATTTCACTCTGATGGGATTCCAGGTTTAGTTTCACTTTAGTTTTGTTTATTATTGTCACGTAAACTGAGATACGGTGAAAAGCATTTTTGTTGCATGTTAACCAGACAGAAAAGGCAATGTGTGATCACAATCAAGCCATGCACAGTGCAGACACACAGGGAATAACGTCTAGTGCCCGGACACCATACAGGCATCCCTGGGCTCAATGGGGTAACCACACCATCATAATGTGCATGGTTTACCAAAATACTGATTAGATTAGCGAGTATTAGCTACAAGGAAAGTTTGGACAAACTTGGGTAGTTTTCAATGGCATATCGGAGGTTGAGGGGAGACATGGTAGACGTATTGGGGGGTTGCACGTAAGGTCACTGGGTCATAGTGCTTGACGCACGGAGCCGCTCAATCCATCTGGAGGACATTGGTAACTTTCGGTATATGTTATTAATGCAAAAAACACATACTTTCCTACCTGTTAAAAAACGCCAAAATGTTGAATTTCTGCGCTGTAAAAAATTGTGTAAGTCGGGGTAAGTGTGAGAGACATGTACCCAACTTAATTCCAAAAATGAAGCAAAATGACGGTAAAGGGAAGCGAGAGCTGGAGGGACAACAGCAGCTAAAGTGAAGGAACTGCAGATGCTGGAAGATCGAAGGTACACAAAAATGCTGGTGAAACTCAGCGGGTGCAGCAGCATCTATGGAGCGAAGGAAATAGGCGACGTTTCGGGCCGAAACCCTTCTTCAGACTGAGGTTAGCGAACATTGGCCATGCAGATATCGGAATTGAAAATATTGGGAATTATCGCGTTTGCTCACTGCATTTCATCAATAGTAAGGCATTTTTTGTGTTTTTTCTTGATTCCTTTGGTATCTAAAAAGTCTCAGAAGTGATAAATCTGGCTGTAAATTTTGCTTCAGAGGCGTTTTCCTTTTGTATGTAAAAACCCACTTGAGACCTATGGCGATATTTAAATTTTACAGCCAGATTTATCACTTCTAAAACTTTTTAGATGCCAAAGGAATCAAGAAAAAACACAAATAATGCCTTAGTTGATGAAATGCAGTGAGCAAACGGCCAATATACGCCAAGCACGGTGGCTGTTGTCTCTTCAGCTCTCGTTTCTATCTACCGTCATTTCTCCTCACTTTTGGAATTCTGAAGTGGGCTAAATGTCTCACATGCTTATCCCGATTTCCATAATTGTTTACACCGCAAAAATTGACAATTTCAATGGGTTTTAACGGGCCCGCTACGCTGGAAACTGCCTGCAGTTCATCGCGTGTAATCCACTTGGAGTAGCGTAGCAACAGTACGGGTCATGGGTCGTGACCCGACTGCCGTGAAACCTCCCTACATATAAAATGATAAGCGGCGCAGATAGCACAGGCAGTTATGGTGGGAATGTAAAAAACGAGGGTTCCTCAGCTTTAATTATAGCTCTGCTATAAGATCTTTGGCTTTAACGAGTGGAATTGTAAGATTACATCCCCATCCCCAGTCTGGACACTGACCCCCCGCCCCCGGACACTGACCCCCGCCCCCGGACACTGACCCCCCCCCCCGGACACTGACCCCCCCCCCCCCCCGGACACTGACCCCCCCCCCCCCCCGGACACTGACCACCCCCCCCGCCCCCGGACACTGACCCCCCCGCCCCCGGACACTGACCCCCCCCCCCCCCGGACACTGACCCCCCCCCCCCCCCCCCGGACACTGACCCCCCCCCCCCCGGACACTGACCCCCCCCCCCCCCCCCCCGACACTGACCCCCCCGCCCCCGGACACTGACCCCCCCCCCCCCGACACTGACCCCCCCGCCCCCTGACACTGACCCCCCCCCCCCCCGGACACTGACCCCCCCCCCCACCCCCCCCCCCCCGGACACTGACCCCCCCCCCCCCCCGGACACTGACCCCCCCGCCCCCCGGACACTGACCCCCCGAGCTGCCCCCTGACACTGACCCCCCCCCCCCGGACACTGACCCCCCCGCCCCCGGACACTGACCCCCCCCCCCGACACTGACCCCTGACCCCCCGCCCCCCGGACACTGACCCCCCCCCCCCGGACACTGACCCCCCCCCGGACACTGACCCCCCCCCCCCCGGACACCCCCCCGCCCCCGGACACTGACCCCCCCCCGCCCCCCGGACACTGACCCCCCCCCCGCCCCCGGACACTGACCCCCCCCCCGCCCCCGGACACTGACCCCCCCCCCCCCCCGGACACTGACCCCCCCCCCCGGACACTGACCCCCCGCCCCCGGACACTGACCCCCCGCCCCCCGGACACTGACCCCCCCCCCCCCCCGGACACTGACCCCCCCCCCCGGACACTGACCCCCCCCCGCCCCCGGACACTGACCCCGCCCCCGGACACTGACCCCGCCCCCCCCCGGACACTGACCCCCCCCCCCGGACACTGACCCCCCCCCCGGACACTGACCCCCCCCCCCGGACACTGACCCCCCCCCCCGGACACTGACCCCCCCCCCCGGACACTGACCCCCCCCCCGGACACTGACCCCCCCCCCCGGACACTGACCCCGCTTCAATCTCCTCTCAGCCGCCAGTTGACGTCTTGCGTCTGACATTACGTGATGACGTCGAATGCACGCACTGAGGCGCGCAAGGCGCCAAACTCGGACGCTGACGGGAGAAGCGGGGAGACGGCGGGAGCGGTGAGTGAGTGTGTGAGAGGGGCACTGGCGGGGAGCACCTGAGGGGGCTTTAGGGGGAGGCATGTGTGGAGGAGCCCCTGGGTGGTGGTCCTGAGGGGATGGGTGCGAGCAGCCCGGAGAGGGGCGGATTAAATAGGTGTCAGTCTGCAAGCAAGTGGGGTGGGGGCGTGGGGAGGGGAGCGGTACAATCTATGGGGCCAGTCTCTCTTCCAGTTGACGTGCTGAAGACGGCAGTATTCAGGGTAACACAGTGGCACAGCTGGTAGAGTTGCTACCTCGCCGCCTCAGACATCAGGGTTCGTTTCAGACCTTGGGTGCTATTTGTGGTTTCCTCCCAAAGCCCAAAGATGTGTGGGTTTGGACATTAATTGGCCTTGTGTAAATTGTGATAGATGCGCTCCTGTAAACCAGAGGGTGCGCTGCTCTAAATCAGGGGGTGCGCTGCTCTAAATCAGGGGGTGCGCTGCTCTAAATCAGGGGGTGCGCTGCCCTAAATCAGGGGGTGCGCTGCCCTAAATCAGGGGGTGCGCTCCTGCTGTAAATCAGGGAGTGCGATCCAGTAAATTTTATTGATAATCTATTTTAATTTAAATGGTAATCTAATTTTTTTCTCTGTAAAGCACTTTAGCTTCAACGATTTAAAAGTGCTATATAAATAAAAAAATACTTACTACTTACTTGATCTCAAGAGGTCATGGTCACCCATGCTTAGGTTCCAAAGATGAGATACGTGACAGGCCTTCATTACTGGAACTCATTCACCCTCAGTGGAACAGCACTGCAAGAGTTCTTTGGGGAGATGGCCGAGCTGCAACCCTATTCAGCTGCATTATCAATGACTTTCCATCATGTAGTCGGGAATGGGGATATTTGTTGATGGTTGTGCAATGTTGAACTTCATTTGCAACAGCAAATAAAGCAGTCCATGCCTGGATCCAACAAGATTTGGACAATAGTGTGGTCTGGATTGCTACATGGCAAATAGCACTTTTTTCACTTGCTGACCATATCCACCAGAAAAAATGCTAACCTTTTATTGTTAAAATGTAATGGTAATCACCATTACTGACAAAATTCTTGTGACATCTGTCAAGAAATTCAATTGGACGACTCGCATTAAAATCTCTTGCTGCGAAGAGAATCTTGATTCCTTGCAATGAACGATTTGCTTGCTGACATTCCAAAGCCTTTTTGTTAGAAATATTTTGCATTTGCCCAGCCCTTTAATAGCCCTTTTTAGTTTTGTTTAGAGATACATCGCAGAAACAGGCCCTTTGGCCCACTGAGCCCGCATCGACCAACAATCCCCGCACATTAACACACACGAAGGACAATTTACACTTATACCAAGCCAATGAATCTACAAACCTGGATGTCTTTGGAATGTGGGAGGAAACCGAAAATCTCGAACAAAACCCACGAGGTCACGGGGAGAAAGTACAAACTATACAGACAGCACCCGGGTCGAACTTGGGTCTCAGAGCTGCAAGTGCTGTAAGGCAGCAACTCTACCACTGAGCCACCGTACTGCCCTTCTCCAACCTTTGGCCTCCACCGTTCACTTCACCTTCAAGAAGGATGGGGCAACGGAAACATAGGAACTCTACCTGCACATTGCTTGAAGTAGCATGTTATTGTGACCTGGCAATGTACTGAAAAAGAAAACACAACTACTAGAAATCTGAAAAATATAACAGAAAATACTGATTATCTTGTCCGTCCTTCAATGGGACTGAATCCTAGAGCACCCTCCCCAATGACAATGTAGAGAATCTTCAGCAGAAGACTGCAGTTGCTCAAGACTGCTTTCACTGCCACCTTCCTGGGGCAATACTAGATGTGTGATAAAAGGTGACATTGCCAGCGATGCATAGATTCTGGAAAAAAATATCTGATTCTGTTTCTGTTGTTGGGTTACTTTTTTCAGCACCATCTGTGATTGTGCGGGACGATGGCTGTACCATTTGTGGAAGATTGGGACCTGGTGCAGACTTTGGGTGAAGGAGCGTATGGCGAGTAAGTTACAAGCTTGGCTAAAGTGAATTGAATAATAGTTTTAAAACTAATTTGGCAGATTAACAACAGCAGTCATTCATAAGTGATAGGAGCCATTCGGCCTATCAAATCTACTCCGCCATTCAATCATGGCTGATCTATCTCACTCCTAACCCCATTCTCCTGCCTTCTCCCCGTAACCTCTGACACCTACATATACTAAATAATCTATCTTACCTTAAATATATCTACTGACGCTGTCTCCACAACCTTCTGTGGCAAAGAATTTCACAGATTCACCACCCTCTGACGAAAGAACTTCCTCTCTCCTCACCTACTTCCTAAAAGAACGTCCTTTAATTCTGAGGCTGTGACCTCTGGTCCTAGACTCTCCCACTGGTGGAAACATCCTCTCCACATCCACTCTATCCAAGCCTTTCACTATTCCAGTCATATCCTCAGAATTAAAGGACATTCTCATATCCTCAGAATTAAAGGACATTCTCTTAGGAAGGAGATGAGAAGGGATGTCTTTAGTCAGAGGATGTTGAATCCGCAGAATTCTTTGCCACAGAAGGATGAGGAGGCCAAGTCAGTGGATATTTTTAAGGCAGAGATTGATAGATTATTGATTAGTTCGGGTGTCGGGGGTTTATGGGGAGAAGGCAGGAGAATGGGGATAAGAGGGAGAGATAGATCAGCCATGAATGAATGGCAGTAGACTTGATGGGCCGAATGGCATTATTTTGTTGTTATCACTTATGACATAAAAGTTGATAAATCGCTGGAGCTGATAGTCTGTATTGTGGAATCTTGAATAAGTGTTTGCCGAAGTGATCGATGCATTGGTAATCTGAAGAGATCGGCGTATATTGTCAAATTAGTTGACAATTAGCAAGTTGTAAAGTGGCATGAGATAACAAAGGGAATGACAGGTTGAGTGATTGGGCACAAAGGTGCCAAATGGAGTACAACACGAGAGACCTACTCTGGATAGAAGAATGAAATGGTAGATTATTGTTTAAACAGTACTATTATCTTTCTGTTGTACTTAAATTGATGAACCATTCCGACGTTTTGCATTGTATATAACCACTTTGTGTTTGAATCTAGGGTTCAACTGGCAATTAATCGGCGAACAGAGGAAGCAGTGGCAGTGAAGAAAGTGGACACCACATGCGCTCGCGACTGCCCTGATAATATCAAGAAGGAAATCTGCATCAATAAGATGCTGAGCCACACAAACATTGTCCGCTTCTATGGGCATCGGAGAGAGGCGCACATCCAATACTTGTTTTTGGAGTATTGCAGTGGAGGAGAGCTCTTCGATAGAATAGGTAGGATCTGTTGATAAACCTAGGCTTGTAGATGGAGAAATTTGAGTGATGGAGGAAAATAATAAATAATAAAAATAATAAAATTTATTACACTCGAGGTCCAGACAAGGGGCAACATTACATGAAAAAAATAAATGCATTGCATATTAAAAAAATATAAATCACATATAAAATCTTAGTATATCACATAAAACCATCATAAATTATATTTAAAAAAAAACACAATACATGTTAAAAATCCAGATTAAAAGAATGATCAATGTCCTACAACGAGACAACGATACCAGTATCACCACAGCTGGGATTCGTAGCGTGTAGTGCTAACCCTTATGAAAGAGGTTGACTGATAATACATTCTGTATATGGATTAGCTAAATTTATAATTTTTTCGTTATACCCTTTCAGCCTCAATTACTAACATGCCTAATGTGGCTGCATAGGTTTGAATCTTCTCTTAGACTATAATTGCACCACAATCTAACACTCTGCCACCTTTAGAATACAACAACATTTATTAACTATGGGAGAAAGGGAAAGACTGACAGTCAATGTTACACAATGTGTGCTTCCAGATGTTGTAGTAACATAATAAGATGGGCAGCAGTTCACCACCTAAGATGCTTTGGTTGTCCTTCCATTATAAGAAAGCATTTGGGGGAATTTGGCTGCTTGGGCACCCGAATGAACAAGGCCTGGGAACAGGGATTGTTAATTGTGATGTTCAATTACATAACTTCAGACATATTATTAATGATTCACTGCTAATACTAAGCTAAGCATTGATAATTTGATCTGCGTTCCCATAGAGCCTGATGTGGGGATGCCGGAAGTGGATGCTCATAGGTTTTTCCAGCAGCTAATAGCAGGAGTGGTATGTATTGCTCATTGTTTACCCTTTGTGTTTTAAACGGGTGTTGAATGGCAAATGTGAGGATTGTGGTAGTTTACCTGCCTGAATTTGTACATCAGCGAGCCTTACAGAATTTAACATTGCAATTTTCCAGTGAGAGACAGTAAAATGACTACTGGAAGTCTGGTTTGCACCCCATTCAAATCAAGAAAGTATTCTATAAACTAGATGTCCAGCAATTGTATCTGTATTAGACTTGTTAATTCTATAACAATTCTGTTATCTTTGCTTAGTTTGTATTTGGTGGTCTTGGAGAATTAGAAACATTCAAAACATCTGACTTGACTTTCTTTGCCCGCTATCAGGAATATCTTCATGGCATTGGAATTACACACAGGGACATCAAGCCAGAGAACCTGCTACTTGACGACAGAGGTATGGGAAAATAAATCTTTTGACTTTTAATGGGGAAGAAACTAAAACATGACCATCTCATTCTGCCTTACTCGTAAACTTCAAAGTTTGAACAACGCTTTTATAACCGAGGCAACAAATATTAATACCATACCAATAGATAGTAAAAAAAAAGAAAGATATAATTCAAAACACAGAGCTGACATTAAATGGTCCTTTTGTACCTTCATCCTCTTTGCTCCGTGTACAAGGTAAAGAATTTCGACCATTCTGACAAGCTATGTTGTTCTTATATGTTGACTGTAGCTATACATATACTAGCTGATGGTAGGTATTTATTTTATATGGCTAAATAGTTTTATGCGATCTGTTAGCACATAGGATGAGAGGAAGCTACCTTTCAATAGTCAATTTAATTGTCATTTGGACCCCTGGAGGTCCAAACGAAATGCCGTTTCTGCAGCCATACATTACAAACAAATAGACCCCAGACACAACATAATTTACATTTTACATAAACATCCATCACATTGCTGTGATGGAAGGCCAAAAAAAACTTATCTCTCCACTGCACTCTCCCCCCCTCCCCCCGATGTCAGAGTCAAAGTCAAAGCCCCCGGCTGGCGATGGCGATTGTCCCGCGGCCATTAAAGCCACGCTGGGTGGTGCAACATCGCACACCGGGTCTTGGTGTTAGAGCCCCCGGCCATTCCAAGCCGCGCGGGGCAGTGATGTAGGCCCCGCTCCAGGAGCTCTTCGACCCCGCAACTCGGGCGGGAGAAGTCGCCGTTGCAGGAGCCCTGAAAAGCGGTCTCCCTCCAGGGACCCGCGGGCTCCCGGTGCCGCCGTCCTCAGACCCGCAGTTGCAGCCTCTGCATCAGCAGCTGCATCAGCAGCTGCAGCGGCAGCAGCAGCGCTCCACCACCGCTCCACCCGCTCTGGACTCGGCCAGCTCCGTGACGGTGAGGTGAGTCGGCACCAGAGTCCCCGGCTTCTTCTGTTGGAGGCCGCTCCTCATTGCAGCCCCAACGACAACTGAGACCCGACAAGAAAAGTTCGGGTCTCCAGTGCAGGGAGAGATTTAAAAGTTTCCCCCCTCCCTCCCACCCCACCCCCACCCCCCCCCCCCCCCCACACACACACACACACCCCAACAAAAAATAACAAAAACTACATATAGACATAGACAAAAAATAATAAAAACGCGGACAGGCTGCAGAGGACGCTGCTGACGAGAGTCGCGCCGCCTACCGGAACTTTGAAGCTTGAACTTTCCCCAGATGTTGGCCTGAAATTTGGAGCCAGACCTTTGGTCACCACAGCAACATTTTGGTTTAGTTTTATTTTATTATTGCCACGTGTACTGAGGTGTACCTTTCCCCTGGGAAAAAGACTGTGAGCATTCATTTAACCATGCCCTTCATAATTTAGTATACTTTAAAAATGTCATCCCTCTGCTTCCAACTCTCAAAAGAAAAATGTCCCAGTCTATTCCGTCTCTCCCTATAATTCAAGCCTGCAAGTCCCAGTATCATCCTGGTGTTGATGATCTGAAATTAGCTGTGTGGGATTTTGGAGTTATAGAGCTTAAATATGACGGAGAAAGGTCCCTCAGCCCAGGTTATCTGTGCCAATCAAGTTGGCATTCTGATCTCATTTACCTGGATTTGGCCCATACTCTAAACCATTTTTATCCATATATCTCTCAAATGTCTTTTGATAGTAATAGTATTTGTTTCTATGGCTTCCTCTGCCAGCTTGTTCCATATGTGATCTACCCTTAAAGTGAAAAGGTTACTCCTAAGGTCTCAAATTTCTCCTCTCATACTTTTAGCCTATGTCCTTTAGATTTAGAATACTCTCCCCTGGGGAAAAAGACTGTGAATGTTCACTTTACCCATACCCTTCATGATTTAGTATACTTCAAAAGTCCCAGCCTATTCAGCCTCTCCCAAAATTCAAGCCCACAAGTCCCAGTATGATCCTTTTCTGCATCTTTTCAGCTTAATGACATCCTTCTAATAGTTGGGCGACCATAACTTTGTGCTCTGTTCAAACAAGGTAAGGGGATTTCAGGTTTCCTGTTAGTTGATGTGCTACACCTGTGGGGATAATATTAAGGTCCAATATATGGTGTAGATTTCACAGGGTATTGGAAACAGAGAGAAGGGGGTAAGTCTGTCTCGTTCGTTACATCAAATCGTGTTCAGTAGTTGGACAAGATGACAGATTTCAGCAAGGAGAAATAAATGTTATAAAGCATTTCCAGAAATTTGTTCTAAAGGTTTGATACAAATATAAAATCTAGAGGATCAGCTTGAAAATGGTAACACATTGTGCTTGGGTCCAGTTATCTCTTATTCTTCTCTATCAGACTCCAAGGAAAGTAAAAAAGATTTGGAATTGGGTTAGTGTAATAATATTGATTGCAGGGAAGAGCATGTGAGGCAGAAAGGGTAAGGTGTGGATTTCACTGACTAAAGCCCCTGGCCCACTTAGGAGACCTAAACAGCAACCTCGGGTGATCTTGCCCGCCACCCAAAAAAAACCAAGGTCGAGGTGACCTGCAACCTCCTACCACCTCCCACGCATATGTTGAAAACCTTCCTCGACTATGAAGAAAACCGGCTTTGACTAGACCTGCGACTCAAAAAATTATCGATTATTAAAACGGAAGCATATTTTTAATTAAGGCCGGTTTTAAACATGATGAAAAAATAGCAGCAACCTAGATGAAGCCTCGGCCACGTGGAAACCACTTTCGACCATTATGGAGAGTGACCAAAACCTCCGGTGATCTCATGGAAACCTTGGGTGGCGGGCAAGATCACCAGAGGTTGCTGTTTAGGTCTCCTAAGTGGGACAGGGGCTTAACAATACAAATCTGTTATTTTCATCTAATAGATTTAGTCGCTGATTGTTGAATTGGTACTAATTTACAGAATGCGCTGTTGTTCCCAGGGCCCTACCCAGGCACTGGTCCCCCCCACAGGGCATTGGTGTACTTGATCAATTCTACGCCCATAGTGGAGGGAACCTGCCATTGTCATTCTCATGTGTAGGAAAGAACTGTAGATGCTGGTTTAAATCAATGATAGACACAAAATGCTGGAGTACCACAGCAGGACTGGCAGCATCTCTGGAGAGAAGGAATGGGAAACGTTTTGGGTTGAAGTCTGAAGAAGGGTCTCGACCCAAAACGTCACTCATTCCTTCTCTCCAGAGATGTTGCCTGTCACGCTGAGTTACTCCGGCATTTTGTGTCTATTGTCATTCTCATGGTTAATACTTGAAAGTAATTGTTCTGACGACGTCGCCTCACGTTTACGTTCTCTCTTGCCGAATGCTTTTCTTCCTCAGATAACCTGAAGCTCTCTGATTTTGGCTTGGCAACAGTTTATAGACACAATGGCCGGGAGAGGTTGTTAAATAAAATGTGCGGCACTCTACCGTATGTTGCCCCAGAACTTCTGAAGAGGAAGGAGTTCCATGCGGAACCGGTGGATGTCTGGTCCTGTGGAATTGTTCTCGTTGCCATGCTGGCCGGAGGTGGGTTCAGTTCAGTTCAAAGCAATGAAATATGGCAGTGATCCATCTAAATTGTGAGTTTCGTCATACCAAACTGACTGTTTTTCTTATTCCTCTTTGCCCCTTTCTGTCAATTTGCCTATTTCATTTTGTTCTGCATTCCTATGGAACCTTTGGCCTTTGTGAAGCAAGGTCCCAACCCGAAACATCACCTATCCATCACCTTCAGAGATGCTGCCTGAGTTATTTGAGCACTGCTTTTTTTTCCCTCTCTGTTTCGTATGTAATCTTGCACAAAATCCACACTAAAAGGCAGTAATATTATTTTGTCGTCTGCTCACAATTTAAAGCATAGTGCATGAGGTATGCTTGAAGTGATGGAGGTATTAAATGTTTAAGCTGGAAGTGAATTCTGTCTGGTATTTTAAAAGTATTTTTGTCTTATGCGTGAATGGATTTTCAGAGCCGAGTTTCAATGTGAAGAATAGTCCCAACCTAAATTGTCACCTGTCCTTGTCCTCCAGAGTTGCTGCCTGACCCGCTGAGTTTCTCCAACATTTTGTGTTGTACACAAGAATCCAGCGACTGCAATACCTCATGTCTTCAGTTTAAATTTAAATTTAACTCTGAAATTTACTATTTCTTTAAATCAAGTAGAGTGTAATGTCAGTGCGTTGCCACTAGAGGTTGTTGCAGTTGCAAGTTTAACATGAAACAAAATGCAGTAAAACTCTAATAACCCAGCATGTTTGGGTGCTGCTGGACTAGCAGATTTCCTAAACTATGACTATAACTATATGTTATTTACATTTTTGGATGTTATCCAGTATTGAAATAAAATTTACAGTGAACCACGTAACTGTAAGGAAAGCATGGGAATCAGTGAACAATCAGCTTTAGTCTAGTTTAGAGATCCAGAGTGGAAACAGGCCATTTGGCCCACCGAGTCTGTGCTGACCAGCAATCATTCATACACGAGTTCTATCCTACGCACTAGGGACAATTTACAGAGGCCAAATCACCTCCAAACTCCTTGGAATGTGGGAGGAAACCGAAGCACCTCGAGGAAACCCACACGATCTCAGGGAGAACGTGTAAAATCTGTACTGACAGCACCCCTAGTGAGGATTGAACCTAGGTCTCTGGCGCTGTAAGGCAGCAACTCTACTGATGCGCCACTGTGCCGCTCTCTTAATGTTAGAAGGGAGCCGAGTATTTTTCTACGTCCTTGATTATCTGTTATTATTTTTGTTTTAATGTGTTTTGCCCTGAAGCTAACTATTTTAAAAACTCTTGCCAGTTCTTTATTTCCAATTAGTAACTCCGCAGTCTCATCCACTATGAACCCAACTTTACACACTGTTTGTTTATATCCCCATAGAAACTCTTAATTTTGCTTATTACTTGCCAGTTTTTCATACTCCATTGTTCTTCCTCTTTATAACTTTTCTTGGTAACCTTTACTGTTTTCTAAAATGTTTCGAACCTTTGGCCTGCAATGTATGCCTTGTCTTTTAATTTTGTACCATCCTTAACTTAGTTAAACGTAGTGCACCCTTCTAATAGCATGATTGTTTCTTCCAAGAATGCATCTATCTGAGATTTGTGGACAGTCTCTATTATCGTTCAATCTGTCACCGCAATCCACTTTGGCCAACTGTCCTTATGTTATTGTAGTTACCATTGTTACTAAGCACTACTAATTTCGTGCCCAAGTTTCACATTATTCCTCAAGGAATTCTTTGTTATGAGACTAATTAATCCTACCTCATTATACTATATTAGATCTAAAATAATCTGTGCTAAGAAATAAGATTTTATTATTTTCCAATTGTTTTCAACCAGGCTTGGAGCGCAATGTCCTTTTACTGGAGCAGTAACAGGTTAACTGAGGTGTTTCAATACCGTATATATCTAACGATTCATTCAGCTTTATTGTTGTGATAACAGAATGCTGAGTGATAGATTACAGAATGTCAAATAGATTGCACCGTAACTGTCTGGCTTCTTTGACAGCCTTTTTTTCGTGTGGTTATTTAACTTTAAAAGTCTCATAGGTGTTAACAAGGCCAAAGTTTAAACATTTAATTTTGTTTTACAGATGTGCAGACTGCTCCAAGTGCCAGGACATGGCTCCAGGGTAGTATGTACTCTCTGCAGATCTTTATAATGCACGGTTTTGTGTTTCAGAATTACCCTGGGACCAGCCTGCTGAGAGTTGCCAGGAATACTGTGATTGGAATGAAAAGAAACTATACTTGACACCGTGGAAAAAGATCGAACCTATCCCACTGAGTGAGGAAATAATTTGGAATCTTCCCTGTGGCTAGTCCAGCTTTGAGAATAGCTTGTGGGAGGGTGAGGTTGCTGAGCGATTTGGAGCTATGTTAGGTGTTGGCTGTTGTAGTGGTCGTACCCATGGCTCTTGTGTCCATAGGCAGTGGGATTACTCTCCCATTGCTGAAACTTGAGTACAAGATCTACTAACACTTTTTATGTGGCCCTGTGTGAGTATGTCTCTGTCAGTGATGCTCTCTGTGCTTTTACCAAATGAGTGGTGAAGCTCACAGATTCCTGTCGTCATTTTTTTCCAGACAAATCTAATACACAAATTGCGTTACAGTGTGTCTGTTAGTTTATTCTCCACATGCACTGTGAAATCAGTCACAGAGGGGACATTGGAAAATGTCCTGCTCTTAATATGGTACTAAGAAGTATTTTGCACTGCATGAAATAGCAAATGGGTCTTTAGTTTATTGATTCATCAGTGAAATGTAATTTCCATAGACGCAGCAATCATAGTTGTGTATTGGAATGTCAGCTTAAATCAACGTGTTGGACTTCACACAGCCGCCTTTGCAGGGAGTCTGTCCAGATTGTAAATGTTGTGGCTCAAGCAAGCAGGATGTTCTGTTCATTTATTGTGATAGGCTTCTCATGACAGCTGCTTTTCCAACAGAAAAGTGATATTTGAGGAATTATTCCTGGCTCTTTAGTCCTCTCCATTTCACTGAAACAAATAAGGTTGAGTTAGGTCTACAGTGTTAGCGTTGATCTTCCAAAATTTCTCTTCTGAAAGAATGGAAAGGCAGAAAATAGTATCTTTAATCAGACTTTACTGAACTTTATCTTGCACTAAATGTTATTCCCTATTTTATTGGGTATCTGTACACTGTAGATGGCTCAATTGTAATCATATATTGTCGTTCTGCTGACTGGTCAGCACGTAACAAAGGCTTTTCACTGTACCATGTGACTAAAAACTAATCAAAACTTCAGTTTTTAAGAAAAGTGGTAGTGAGCAAGTAGAGAACTATAGCCTGATGTCTCTGATTGGCAAAATACCAATATCCATCAAGGAAATGGGGGTACTACAACATATCATGACAAATCAGCATTACTTTATGGTGGCCTGAGTCAACTTGGGTCCAGTTTATGGGCTGGTTGTGTGGCTAGGGGTGGATACAAGATTACGGGGGGGGGGGGGGGGGGGGGGGGGGTCAGGAATGTAGGTCGATTTACATAAGCAACTTAGTTGTTCTATCTGCGAACGGGTTGACTATTTTCTGGCATCGCAGCCTTGCTGGCATTAGCAGTGGGATTTGCGGCGTCTGCAGTTTTTGTGATGCGCAGAAAGTACATGTCCCATCCCTCACCAATGATGAGATGCACAAACATATGAAGAATGATTGAACCAAGACAGATAAATGGCTTTGTTATTTGATTTAATTCATTGCAGGACAGACATGATAGGTTGCCTGATAGAGATACAGCATAGAAACCGGCCCTTCAGTCCTGCGAGTCCATGTTGACCATCAACCACCATTTTGTGCTAATCCTACTTTAATCCCAACAGTCCCCCGAACATTAGGGTCAAATTACAGCAGGCAGTTAATATATCGACCAGCAGATCTTTTAGGATGTGGGTCCAAAAGAGAGCACCTAAAGGAAACCCAGGTGGTCCCCTGGAGAATGCGCAAACTCAGACACACTGCCTTCTCAGGCAAACTCAGAACACAGACAACACCGGAGGTCAGGATTGAACCCAGGTCACTAGAGCTGTGAGGCTGTGACTCCACTCACTGCCTTTTTGGTCAGCTGATACAACTGGGGCATACACACATTGTGTTGGTAAATTAATTTCTAATGTTTTCAGGTTGTAATGTACAGTGTCTTATTATGGGTGGCTAGAAACAGGTTGAAAACCTTTACACTTCCATTGGTTAGTTTAATTTGTTCTACATTATGATTGTTTCTGGTTTGTGCAGGTCTACTGAACAACATTCTGACACAAAGCCCAAAGAACAGAACCACTATTTCCGATATTAAAAAGGACCGATGGTTCATTAACCAGTTTAAGAGAGGTGAGTTCATTTGATTCAATGGTCATGTCCAAGAACTCTTTAGTACCTAAACTGCAAGACAAGTATATTCATTTTTGGTGGTAAAAGTGAAGTCTTTATTGGGGCATTATTTGATGTACTTGTTTGAGAAGTGGGTGCATCACTTGGGATAGTCATAGGCATACAACATGGAAACAGGCCCTTCGACCCAACTTGCCCTTACCAATCAAGATGCCCCATCTAATAATGATAATAATAATAATATATATTTTATTGTCATTGCACGTCAGTGCAACGAGATTTAGTATGCAGGTGGGGTGGGGGGCACTCAGCAGGGCCGGTTCAGAGCCGCTATAGCTCTTGGAATAAAGCTGTTTCTGAGTCTGGAGGTACGGGCGTAGAAGGCCTTGTAACGTCTGCCAGAGGGAAGTAGTTCAAAGAGTCCGTTACAGGGGTGTGACATCTTTATGGATGCTGACGGCCTTCCTGAGGCACCGTGTATTGTAGATGCCCTCCAAGGCTGGTAGCTCTGTCCCAATGATCCTCTGCGCTCTGTGGACGACGCGCTGAAGAGCTCTCTTCTCCGCCTCCATGCAGCTGAGATGCCAGACGTTAATATGCTCTCTGTGGTGCAGCGGTAGAACGTTGTCAGCAGCTGTTGGGGCAGACCAGTCTTTTTTAATGTCCTCAGGAAGAACAGTCGTTGCTGTGCCTTCTTGACCAGCGCAGCGGTGTTGGTGGACCATGTGAGGTCCTCTGAAATGTGAGTGCCCAGAAACTTAAAGCTGGACACTCTCTCCACACTTTTCCCATAAATGGAGATTGGGGCGTATTCTTCATTATGGGACCTCCTGAAGTCAATAATCAGCTAATTGGTCTTGGAGGTGTTTAGTGACAAGTTGTTAAGTGTGTACCAGTCCGCCAGGTTCTGCACCTCCGCCCTGTATTTTGTTTCATCACCGTTGGTGATCAGCCCAATCACTAATGTGTCGTCTACAAACTTCACGATGGTGTTGGTGTCGAATGCAGGAACACAGTCGTGAGTGAAGAGGGAGTAGAGCATGGGGCTTAGTACACAGCCCTGTGGCGTGCCGGTGCTCAGGGTGATAGTGGAGGACAGGTGCGGGCCCAGTCTCACTGCCTGCGGTCGCTCCGTCAGAAAGTCCAGATCCAATCGCATATCGGCGAGCTGAGGCCTAGTTGGTGGAGTTTGGTGGTGAGCTTGGTGGGGATGACCGTATTGAATGCAGAGCTATAGTCAACGAAGGATCTACACTAGTCTAGCATTTAGCCCATATCAGTTCCTTTCCTATCCATCTCTTATAGACAATAATTTGAACCCTCCCACGCTTCTTGCTAGCCTTTTTGCGAAAAAAGAAACAAGGTGAAGAGAATCATACATTTTTTATGGCACGAAGGAAGGCATTCAGTCCATCATGACTACTGCAGCAATCACATCAATCCATTCTTCCGCTCTTTTACCTGCAGCCCTCCATATTCTTGTCCTTTGAATTCTTGTTTTGAAGGACTTTGTTTCCATCATTCCTACAGGAACAAAATATCCTTTTGTTTGCTCCTGTTTCCTTAATATAAAATATTAATTTATGATGCCTGAACCTTCAACCATTTGCCACCATGAACAGCTTCCCTCTATTTCAGTCGTGAATAAGTAATCCGTGTCAAATCTTGAAGGTAAACACAAAATGCTGGCATAATTCAGTGCGCTGAGTTACTCCAGCATTTTGTGTCTATCTTTGTTATAAACCAGCAACTGCAATGACTTCCTGCACACTTTATCAAATTTTATTCAGTTTTCTTTGCTCCAAAGAGAACAATCCTAGGTTCCACAGTCTACCCTCATTGCTGAACACTCTCAGCATGGAATCACCTGTGAAAATTAATGCCCCCCACCCCTTATATCATATCCTCCTTTACGCGAGATCACCTGACTTGGATTAAATGTTTTAATTGTGGCCTAACCGGTGGTTTATGCAGATTTCATACATTCAAATGCCCTTTGTAACTCTGTAGTCTGTGGATTGGGCATTTTGGTAGAGAACTTGCAATTAATTTGGAAAATGGGAATGGCTGGATGTTGGAATCACCATTGCAAACTGGTGTTCCCATTATCTGGGACGAATGAATGTCTGCTTTATTTTGGCATGGAGTTGTGTTATTAAATATCCTGAAGTGATTGGTTTACTCAGCAAGTGAGATTGGGTTCTTGTTCTTGGTGTATTCTTGAGGACGAGGATAGGAGTTTGGAGCATTGTTGGAATGTTATTTGATATATAGCCATTATTAAGAAGTGGCATGTGTAATGCTAATTCTGTATGGGGGTTCATTGCATTAAATATGTTTCTCTAGTGGTCTGCTATCAAATTTCAATTTGAGCACTAATTCTTGAGTGAAGAGTATTAATGGCATGGCCGTTCTCCTTGTTATCCTTTGACTGAGTGGCTGGGCCTTTGAGGCCAGTTAAGAGTCATCCACATTGCTGTGGGTCTGGTGTCACTGGTGGGCCACACTGGGTAAGCAAAGATACCTTTCCTGGATTTCCTGATCAAAATCAGAGAATCAAATAAGTTTGTGATTATCATTAGTGATGCTATCTTTTTAATTCAGATTTATTTAATTAACTGAACTTGAATTCCCAGCTGCTGTAATAAGATTTGAACTTGTGTATCCGGATTAGAAGTGCAGTTACTGCTATGCTCCTTACCCCATTTTACCATTTTAACCTAACTCTTCCAAACATTTGTTTCTTGTTTATTTTTTTTAACTCACGTTATCAGTTGTTGATGGTTTCTCACAGATTTACTTGTTATTTCTGTGTTATTTGCAAAGATATTGTGCTTACACCATATGTCTCTCATTTAGCAGTTTACATCCCAGATAAGAACCTCTTCTTAACCATTTGCTTTCTTAACTAAAGAGAATCTTGTCTTTTGTAGCTTTACCCCACTTAGGATTGTTATTCGTTATAGTCTTCAATGTTTGTCTTTCCAGGGCAGTCAAAATAGGAATAAAACAAACAATCAAGATTCTATAATGGTTTAGTTTAGAAATACAGCATGTGAACTGGCTCTTTGGCACATTGAGTCCACACTGACCATCAATCACCCGTTCACACCAGTTCTCTTGTATCCAGCTTTCTCATTCTCACTTCCTACACATGAAGGGCAATTTTACAGAAGCCAATTAATCTGCAAACATGCACGTCTTTGGGATGTGGGAGGAAACTTTCATATCTCAAGTAATAAAAAAATTATGGCCATTTTCATACTTGGAAATTAGCATCTTGTTCCCTATTTATTTTCTATGGACATAACAAAAAAGCTGTGATCATGGACAGTCAAAAGCACATAACCTTCTTAAAAATTAAGAGAACTGAATGACATTTTCAGTTATCATAGATTGAACCATTCTGAAACAAATATAAAATAATCTTACTTGGATGACCTGAAATTAAAGCATATAATTAGTTAGTTACCCAATTGTAGCTAATTTCAAACTTCAATTACTAGATCTAAACATCTATCCATTTCTTAATAAATGATTAACATTTTTAAATAGCCTAAGTGTTCAAATAATATTCACAAATAATTCACAGTAAAACATGAATTTTAAATCTCATTTACATCAATTTATAGGCCAAATGGAAGGAATTTAGTGTTCAATTCTGTAAATTAAAGTCCATTTTAAATCGGCTTTCTAGTGGGATCCTGTGAATGCGCTGGTTTAGAACGTTCACATTGCAGTGGATTTGTGCCTCAAATGCCCAGAAAAATACTGCGGGATATAAAGAGCCCAAAATGAGCTACTCGCTATAGAAAACTTTATATACAGGGTTCTTAAGAAGCCCCTTTTAATGTTAAAATAAGGTACTTACCTTTAATTGTTTGCTTTATAAAACCATGGGGCTGCAAGAGGTCGCAGGTTTACAGAGTGATTTTTAAACTACTATAACTATTATACAAGGCCATAAAAACTAATAATACCTTTTGCGACGGGGTCTTTCAGCGATTTTCCGTTAATGATTTACTAGGCTGAACATTTTCGATTGCAACAGCCTAGTAAAAATCGCGTTTTAAACCCGCCCCCTCTAAACAGCGCCAAAATCACACACACGGCCTGGGGCAGATTCTCAGCCACGATTCAGGTAGGTTTTGTAACATACCTACCAGGAGGAAATGCACACGATCACTGCAAGAACATGCAAACTCCACAGTCAGCACCTGAGGTCAGGATTGAACCCGGGTCTCTGGCACTGTGAGGTAGCAGCTCTACCAGTTGCACCACTGTATTAATGTCAGGATATGGAGCAGAGTGGTTTTATAAAGGGATTAGTAATTCAGAAACATGAGTTCATATCCTATCACTGCAGCTGGGGGATTTAAGTTCAGTTAATTATGCAGTACCCTCCATAATGTTTGGGACAAAGACCTATCATTTATTTATTTGCCTCTACCCCACAATTTGTGAATTTGTAATAGAAAAAAAATCACATGTGGTTAAAGTGCACATTGTCAGATTTTAATAAAGACCCTTTTTACACGTTTTGGTTTCACCATGTAGAAATTACAGCAGATAGGATTTGTCTATACACTTCAGAATTCATTATGCTACTACCATCAGCAGTTGTATAATCAATGAAGATAAGTGAGCCAGTACCTTCAGCAGCCATACATGCCCAGGCCACAACGCCCCCACCACCGTGTTTAACAGATGAGGTGGTATGCTTTGGATCTTGGGCAGTTCCTTCTCTCCTCCATACGTTTCTCTTGCCATCACTCTGATATGTTAATCTTTTTCTCATCTGTCCACAAGACCTTTTTCCAGAGCTATGGTTGCTCTTTCAAGTTACTTCTTGGCAAACTGTAACCTGGCCATTCTATTTTTGCAGCTAACCAGTGGTTTGCATCTTGCAGTGTAACTTCTGTATTTCTGTTCATGACGTCTTCTGCGGACAGTGGTCATTGACAAATCCACATCTGACTCCTAAAGAGTGTTTCTGATCTGTCGGACAGGTGTTTAGGGATTTTTCTTTGTTATAGAAAGAATTCTTCTGTCATCAGCTGTGGAGGTCTTCCTTGGCCTGCCAGTCCCTTTGTGATTAGTAAGCTCACCAGTGCTCACTTTCTTAATGATGTTCCAAACAGATGATTTTGGTAAGCCTAAGGTTTGGCTGATGTCTCTAACAGTTTTATTGTTGTTTCTCAGTCTCATAATGGCTTATTTGACTTTCATTGGTCCTCATGTTGATAAACAGCAACAAAAGTTTCCAAGGGTGATTGAAAGATTGATGGAAAGACTATGTGCTGAGAGCTCTCTTATACCCACATTAAGGAGGCATTTAAACACACCTGAGCAATTACAAACACCTGTGAAGCCATGTGTCCCAAACATTTTGGTGCCCTGAAATGGGGAGACTATATATAAACACAGCTGTAATTTCTACATGGTAATATCAAAATGTATAAAAAAATATACCCTTTAATAAAATCTGACAATGTTGCACTTTAACCGCATGTGATTGTTTTCTATTACAAATCTCAAATTGTGGAGTACAGAGGCAAATAAATAAATGATGGGGTTTAAGAGGGAACTGCAGATGCTGGAGAATCGAAGGTTACACAGAAAAGCTGGAGAAACTCAGCGGGTGCAGCAGCATCTATGGAGCGAAGGAAATAGGCAACGTTTCGGGCCGAAACCCGTCTTTGTCCCAAACATTATGTAGGGCACTGTACATCATTATAAAAATGAAGTGAATTTGTGGCAGAATGCACAGGGGCTAAACTGGTATTTTGATTGAATTATCACCATTTATTGCCTTGTGGTCCTGTCGAGGCTGATCAGGAAATCAAAACCAAAACCTACCACTTTGCAAATGAACCTATTTCAGGAATTCTGAAGGAATGTAATTTTCTCTGTGGTGCTTCAACCATTTTGTCTAGTCCATGTTTCACTTGTATATTTCAGGTGTGAAGAGAGGTCGGTTGTCATCTGGTTGCCCTAATGATTCTCAGGGACCGTTCTCTAAACAGATTCATTCTAACGTGGACCTGTCCCCTGCTAGTGATATCCCCTGGAGGTGAGTGGACATAAAGAAAGCATTGTTTGTCCCATTTGTTCTGTGTTTTCACACCTTACCCTTCTATATCTCTAAATTTCCCTCTCCCTTGACTCAGTCTGAAGAAGGATCTCAACCTAAAACGTCACCCATTCCTTCTCTCCAGGGATGCTTCCTGTCCCACTGAGTTTCTCCAGCATGTAGGCTAAATGTGGGCAGGTGGAACTAGTGTAGATGGGGCATCTTGGTTGTTATGTGCAAGTTGGACCGAAGGGTCTGTTTCCATGCTGTATGACTGATGTACGACAAATATTCTTGATTATGTTCCCCAAAGTTAAATAAACATGTTTATGAGAAACATCTGAAAACCAATTATCATTCAGTATCCTCCCCCTCCCCTCCCCGCCCACCGAAATGTTGGTTCATGACATTTTACACAAATTAGCATTTCTGCAGAGATTTAGATGAATTATCTCTCTTCTCCATCCAATTCCAACGGTATTTTACAGTCACATTTCACTTTCTATGTAGATTGATTTAAAAAAAATCAAATCAGAGTTTTTTGTGGAATCCTAAAGATTGGATTTCTCTATGTTCTCCAAAAATCATTATTTCTATCCTGGAGGTAGTGGTGCTTTGCTCCATGTACTTTCTAGACATGCTGAGTATTTCTTACATCTAATACTTTATGGTACTTTATTTGTCACATGTAGCGAGATATAGTGAGATTCATTTTTGCATATGGCTCAGTATAAGTATTACTATATATAAGCACTTAGATACATATTAGATAAGCATCTCAGATTCATTACAGGTGTATAGCAGTTGTACACTGAGACAGTATACAGAGGCGGCAGTTTGGCGCAAGTTTCAAGTCCCATTTGCAAGTGCCTGTTTACTGATGCTCACTCTGAATTTACTTGTGTTGTCCATTAATCATGTTTACTTATAGGTTCTCTCTTTCCATATCTTGGTGCTGTCCCAAAATCTCCCCCTTTACTGTTGCAGTTGGATAAATGGCTGTTCACCCGCCTGTTAATGGTCCCAATAGGAGTGCGATTCATGCTACCTTTTAAATATTTGTGCTGCTGTAAAGGATGTGACAGGATGATTCTCTACCCATCAGAGTTTCTACCCATCGCCCATCTCTAGTGTATTGACGTACCAAATACTCATCGCCCATCTCTAGTGTATTGACGTACCAAATACCCATCGCCCATCTCTAGTGTATTGACGTACCAAATCCCTTTAAATGAGTCGGTTGTCATCCTACAGACTAAAACGTATATTAATTTCTGAGCAAACGTTTTAGCATCTATTTAAAATGTATTTCCATTACTATTTAATTCTTGCTTTTGAAGTAGTTAATGGGTATGAATTTTAATAATTGGTATCTTATTTAGATTTACCCAGAGTTTGTACCTGTAAAGTGTTCCAAAGAAATACTTATGACATATTGTAATCTTATAATTATGGGAACCAGTTAGACACATACATATCCAACAGAAATCCATATGATGATGACTGGATAATTTGGTTTAATGTCATTGATTTGGAGGTAAGTATTAGACAGGTCCCTAACATAGTTCACTGGCTTTGGTATTACAGCTTTTGGTAGAGAAACCACCTCTATGGTCCAACGGGCTTAGTTATCGAGTGGAACATGAACCCATAGTCTCGACCTCAAATGAGTGCTGAAGCTGATGGCCTTAATCCTTGCCCTGTTCAAGGGTTCTACATGTTCAACACCATGTGGTGACCAGAATTGAATTGCCTTTTCCGGTTGCAATCTACATAGCAAAGTGAGTTTTTCAGGGTTTCTACCCGATAGTCGCCTGTCCATTCCCTCAGCAGACACTGCCTGACCCACTGAGTTGTTGCAGCACTTTGTGTTTTGCTCAAGTTTCCAGCATCTACAGTTCCTTGAATCTCAGTTTTTCATTCTTTTTTAATGTTGCAACCTGTATCACCCTCCAAACTCTCACTGATTATTGTTTTCCTGAACAAAATATTTTAATAGAAAGTGCTTCCTACTGAAATTAAATTCCAGATTGTGATTTTTCTCTTGATGTATTTACTGTAGGGATAATCAAACAAGGTACTCGATATCTCAGCCTGAGCCTCGGATTGCTTCATCGGTATGGGATTGCAATCCTTCCAGCATTGATAATCTAGTCCAAGGCATCAGCTTCTCCCAGCCCACGTATACAGATCACATGCTTGTCGGAAGCCAGTTACAGAATACACCAGGATCATCACAGGTACATTAGTTCATTATTGATACTGACTTTATTTAATAAGATTTTGTTGAAAAGGAATTCAAGTTGTCAAAACTTCCCAAGTTGTCAAAACTTCCCAATTTGAATGTGTGATTCAGTGAGCTAGCTGGTTACTTTGGAGAGGAATCCAAGAAATAGAAACATAGAAAATAGGTACAGGAGTAGGCCATTCGGCCCTTCAAGCCTGCACCGCCCTTCAATATGATCATGGCTGATTATCCAACTCAGTATCCCGTACCTGCCTTCTCTCCATACCCTCTGATCCCCTTAGCCACAAGGGCCACATCTAACTCCCACTTAAATATAGCCAATGAACTGGCCTCAACTACCCTCTGTGGCAGAGAGTTCCAGAGATTCACCACTCTGTGTGAAAAAAGTTTTTCTCATCTCGGTTTGAAAGGATTTCCCCCTTATCCTTAAGCTGTGACCCCTTGTCCTGGACTTCCCCAACGTCGGGAACAATCTTCCTGCATCTAGCCTGTCCAACCCCTTAAGAAGTTTGTAAGTTTCTATAAGATCCCCTCTCAATCTCCTAAATTCTAGAGAGTATAAACCAAGTCTATCCAGTCTTTCTTCATAAGACAGTCCTGACATCCCAGGAATCAGTCTAGTGAACCTTCTCTGCACTCCCTCTATGGCAATAATGTCCTTCCTCAGATTTGGAGACCAAAACTGTATGCAATACTCCAGGTGTGGTCTCACCAAGACCCTGTACAACTGCAGTAGAACCTCCCTGCTCCTATACTCAAATCCTTTTGCTATGAAATAGGTTGAGGAATTATGGACGTTCCAGTAAACGGATGAATTAGCAGATGACAGTATACAAGGAACTCTTGGGAAGTTATCATGCTTGAGTTTCTTCAGTTATTTGTATTCTGGAGATGATGGTCCTCCTAGATCTGCTGAGCATTTCCAACACCTGATTTGCCCATTTACTGACACTCACCCTGAGTTTACTTGCGCCATCCAATAACCATGTTCACTTGTATTTTTTATTCTTTCTTATTTTGGTGCTAAACCAAATTCTGCCCAGTGTCTGTCCTTGGTGCCTTGTAACTATTTCCCTTTTCCTATCCCCACCGCTACCTCACCCAATCTTCACAATCACGTGGGAAGATAGTCAGATTTTATACTTTACTGACCAATCTTCCTTCAAGTTCATTGGTCCCAGCATTATTAAGGTACGACCCCTCCACCTTGAACGCATCACCTCCCAGAAAAAATGCTCCTAGTGCTTTGGGAGTATCATAAACAATGCTCACAGCAACGCAGGGGCCTGCTTATGTGTTGGTGAAATGGGTGTATTTTGTTGTGCCGGTTGTATTTATGATTGGCTTAACAGTGTTTTCCTCATTGGTCTTATATTTGAACTTGAATGGAACACGCCTTGAGACACTTGAGGCTGGGTGCCTTGATTAGAGATGTATGCCAATGTGTTCCATGCTAACTGCATGAAACTATAATCGCAGAACCCTTGGCAACGACTGGTGAAACGAATGACCCGGTTCCTCACAAAGTTGAATGCTGAACAATCCTACCTGAGCCTGAAGGAGGTTTGTGAAAAACTGGGCTACACCTGGAAGAAAAATTGCAACAACCAGGTAGGATGGTTAACGTTTCAGTGTTTCGTTTTTACTTTTACTTTTAGTTTGGTTTAGAGATACAGCATGGAAACAGGCTCTTCGGCCCACTGAGTTCGTGCCGACCAGCGACCACCCGTACATTAGTTTTATCCTATACACGAGGGCAATTTACAGAAGCCTTATAACATATGAACCGGCGCATATTTGGGACATGGGAGGAAATCAGAACACCCAGAAAAAACGCATGCGGTCGCGAGGAGAACGTGCAAACTCCACAAAAACAGCTCCTACGGTCAGGATCAAACCCGTATCTGGTGCTGTGAGACAGCAGCTCTACTGCTGCTGATGCACCACTGTGCCATTAACAGATTAAGCAAGATTCAAATTAGGCTGCTCTTCACTGACTTCCATGTTGATTCTATTTTTCTGGAGCAGTGTGTATGCTCCTGTAAAGAAATGGGAAAAATTGTGAGAACGCTCTTGTAGGAATGGGATGACTGCTCTTTAAATTGTCTGCTGATCAGGATTAAAAAGAAAAACGGACATCTGGGTAATGTGAAACAATGATATGATTAATGTGGAGTCTGGAATGTGAAAAGATAAATGTGTTGGTTTCCTAGGTGACCATATCAACAGTGGACAGACGGAACAACAAGCTGATATTCAAAGTGAATCTGATTGAGATGAATGAGAGAATTCTGGTGGACTTTAGATTGTCCAAGGTAAAAGAAAATTATCTCTCTTTTAATTTACAAATTTCCTCTCCAGGGATGTGCAGATTTGGGTGATTTATCAAAATTACTTCCTTTTCCCCTTTGGCCACAAGCTATTTCGCTAACAGTTAAATTGAACCGGTTGCTGCATTTATTTCTTGTGATTTTTTTTTTTGATTTTTTTTTGCTAAAACAATTTTTGACCTTTATTTCAGAAAGCTTACACATGCTAAATCTACAATGTTTTACTTGTGTCCTTTTCAAACACTTCAATCAAGTGAAATCATTAGCGTCATCTTCGTGACATGCTACTATAAGGATTCACCTTTTCAGTTTAGTCTTTTTCCAATTTAGAATACAATTTTAACTTGACGAAACTGATCAACAATCCAGCAATCTTAAAGTTTAAGCCCTATTAATAATTGTGTGTGAAACTGGGGAACAGAAGTAGATCTCAGAAAGAGTTGCATTTCTAAATTGATATTTCGTTTTCTAATTAATTCTTCTTTTAAACAATGTTATTCCTGGTGCCAAGATCACTAATATATTCTTCTTGCTGAAGGCAATGAATTCTTTCCAGAGTATGAACAGGCATTTCTGGCAAAGTACATACAGAAACACACTGTGCCAGGTTGTAAAGCCACGATGACATTATCCTTGTGGTTGCTTCTTGCTGATACCGAGCACCCCACATTGGTTGTCACAGAAATCGTCCTCTCAACTTTGGAGTTACTGCTGAGCCTCGAGCATGAGCAGTTTTCCCATTGTTAGCTTCATTCTGAGTGAAAAACGCTGCATTGTAAAATGTAGCTGGGATCACTAGATACCAGTGTGATTACTGAAAATGGCTGGCTACAGAGCGTTGGTGGCCCGAGTGACTTTGGGTAGTTACTTGACAGGATCTGCTGTCTGCCTTGTAAACTAGACTATGTAAACTTTTGAACTCTGAATTGGCCTAACTCCATCTGCAGATTTATGTCTGAGATTTAGTCTCTGGAGCCGCATAGTTAAAGGCCAATTGGATTTCTGTCCAAAACTACACCTGACTCCTCCCCCACTCCCCACCACCACAGCATTGACGTTCTTGGTTAAATATATTTAATTCCCTTCATGCTCACTCTTCCCATGTAGAGATGTTTACTTTAGACTTTTGACATACAGCGTGGAAACAGGCCCTTCATCCCACTGAGTCCATGATCACAGTGCATGGCGGTGCTGGCTTGAAGGGCCAAAAGGCCTACTCCTGCACCTATTGTCTATAGTCTATTATCTCTGGCGCTGTAAGGCAGCAACTCGACTGCTGCGACATTGTGCCGCCCCTTATCACATTTACTGAATTTCTGCCATGAAAGAGGGGAATTATAATCTTAATACTGCAGATGTTCTTAATTTATGTTCCTTATTGTATATATTTCTGTACAAAGCAAAACGGGATAACATAATCCAAAGCAGAATCACACTGAAAAGAAACATGACCTTGGTGTAAGATGACAAGAGATCGTAAGAGCTCTCACCGTGTGGTAATCGCTGTCACAGATTGTTATTCCAACAGGTCTCTCCCTTCTCCCAACCCTATTTTTTGTGATCTCTAACAACCCCTTCCCCGTCCCCACCTTTCTCTGCCCCACCCTTATGCCCTACCTGGACCTGCACCTATTTCTCCGTTCCCTCTCCACCTACATTCCTTCCGCTGACTTCACAATTTGAAATTCTTTCATCCTTTTGCCACATACTTCCTGTTTTTAATCTCTGACCTTTATACAACCGCCTGTCTAACAAACCCCCTCCTCACCCACCTGTGGTCACCTGTTACCTGCCATGCTTTGTCCTGCCCCAGCTTTTTTATTCCCTCCCCCTCAGTGGGCCTGAAGAAGGGCCCCGATCCATGCTCATGCTCCAGGGATGCTGTCTGACCCATTGAGTTAATCCAGCACTTTATCCTTTTTTTTTGTAAACTCCAGCATCTGCAGTTCCTCCTTTCTACATTTCCCCACTCTTGTTTTGCCTCAGCATAGTCTTGCTGATATTTTAAATCACTTCTGCATCTATCCTACAAGTGTTGATATGGCATGAAAAACCATGAGGAAAGCAAAACTTTCCTTTTAAGTAATACAGTTATGGGATGCATGCGGAAATAAAGCAAAACATATCAGTCTTAATGTTGAACCATTCACGATCTAAAAAGTATTTTGCTGGCAGCGAGACAGACTGCAGCTGTTTCTTCAGCTAAAGCCTCCATACAAAACTAACGCAAGCCTGAGACTTCAACAAAACATAACATACCTCTACCTCCAGATTTTAATGCTTTGGCTAAGGAAGTCACAATGAATATGGTGTTAGTTTCTATGTAAGCAGAGAGTTTCATTTTGTAGCATTCTCACAACTTCTGTGCTTAAAAAAAGGCAACTGAACTTCCGTGCCACACGGCGGGTCGAATTTGCCCCTTGCATCCAGGCCTCCCGAACTTTGGCCCGGCCAGAGCTGGCAGATCCATTCCCATAGCTGACCTCCATGGCTGACTTTGTGGGTCGGTATCTCATCCCCTCTCCCCTAAAGCCGTGACTTCTCTCGGTCCAGCAAAACGGATGATCCAGAAGGCTCTGGAACAAGGGTGCTGGAAAAACACTGGTGGACTTCTAGTACAAAGTTGTGCAATTTATAGAACATGCCAGCTAATTTGTCTCACGAAAAGTCTTACAAAAATATGTAAATAACCACAATCAGCAGAACACTATTACACTCGTAGGAAAAGCAGATGATCTAGAATAAGTTCCTGAAGGGTCCAGTGTATTGTGCATAAAATTAAACCCATCTGTGCTGATAAAATCCTTTAATATATATTTAAATATATTGAGGTTTATTCAGAGGTCTAAGGGTTTGTTTTTTTTTCTTGCAGGGTGACGGTCTGGAGTTCAAAAGACACTTTGTGACCATAAAGCACAAATTAAATGACATCATCTACACTCAGAAGATCCTGACGCCTCTAACCTGATTTTATTTTTGAGCGTTGTATCTGCTGGGATGATGCTACCAGTAGTATTGTGTAGGGTAACGGCTGAGTTACATTATTTGACTCGACTTGAACACACTAAAGTATGTGCTTGTTTATGGTTGATCGGTAAGAGTTCAGCCCAGCCATAATTAACGGAGAGACTTCAAGAGATAGATAATCGACTAAAAGCAGCAGAGATTATACCTGAACAAATTCACTCGGGTCAATCAAAAGCAATGCTTCTCTCTCACCCCCATTCTGGGTGTCTGCGTCACTGTGAATCTCTGCCAGCTAGCTTAATGTAGATTCTCTTCTTAGCAATGTTGGGAGGCACTGTTAAATGTCAGTCCCCAGTTAGGTGTAGCACTGGTCAAGGATCTTCACAACCAAAGTCAAGCCAGTGGAGAGGTGGGGTTGTGACAGTGGGCCAATAAAGTGTTTATTACAGCAGCATGCCCAACCTGTGGCCCACTTTGCTTCTAAAAATGTTCTGGAAATTTCAAGATAATTTTTTACAAGTATTTAAAAAAAAGATAATGCTTGTCCTGTCTGAGATTGGTCTTGCCGCAGGTGTTGGGGAGATATTGGGCCCAATCCAAGACCTGATGGTTGCGAGATCGGGCTGGTAATTTTAGCACCAATATTACTCTCCTCGTCTCCCCCTCTCTCTCTCTCTCCCCACTCTCTCTCTCTCTCTCTCTCTCTATAGCTCTCTCTCTCTATAGCTCTCTCCCTCTCAGTGAATTTTGAGCATTGATTAAAATGCAGAAATTGTTGGATTTGAGATCTTGTGTTTACTATGACATATTTCAATTCGAGTTTTCTACAGATTGACAATAGTTATCTAATTTTCTCAAATTGTGTAGTTTGTGAAGCCCCCACCTCTCACTGGAACGCTTATCTGCACAGATCAACGTATCTGGTGACGGAGGAGCTGTTACTTTGCCAGCTGTAACATTTCATGCATTCCTTGGGCCATGGCCAATTGTGGAATTCATGACCTGCTTATTTCACATCATAGGTATGCAATACTTTGTTAGCTGTAACACATCTTATAACTGAATCTGATTCCCAATACAACAACTTAATTTTGTCTTTGATTTAAAACAATTCAGCTTTTGTGGTTGATTAGCTCCCTTTCTGTTCACTGCTGTGTATGTGCAGCAGTAAAATGAAGTTCCTCGAGGTAGATATTTGTTTATTAACTACTCGTACTTTAAAGAATTAATCGGACTCGAGGGAGCAGAAGAAATGGACTAGTCATCAGGATTAGATGTTAACATAGGTAGTATTTTATCTAAAATTAATTTCCCTCTCTCCCAACGAGATTTTTCTAAATGGTTTTGTGTTCAGATTTAAATGATGAGGGAAATTCTGCTGTAACTACTTTGGAGGACTGCCTGCATGTCACAAGATTATCTAAGGTCTGCATCTAAAGTAGTGGCTAGATTCGTTTCAGTTAATATACTGCCAGTACCGAGAAAACTACAGAGACCACATCAACAAGGTTGGTTTGGAGCCAAGTGTTTCTGGTAAAGAGTCCTAGCTCAGTTATTGGGGGGTGGCACTCAATTCCCCAAAGTTGTAAAAGATGAATAATTTTCTGCAAACTATTGAATAAAATATTGGTTCCAATACGTTTCACTGTTGGAATGAGTCCAAATCCAATTTCATAAAGGGTGAAAATACAGCTGAAGGTTCCGAGTATAAAGCTTTGATTCCAAGAAACACACGGCTGTAGAGTACATTGTGCTTTATAAATAACCTATGTTTTTGACAAAAAAAACATGCAAAGTAATTAAATAAACCTTTAAATTGCTGGGGGTGGGTGGGGGTGTAGATCTATGTGTATAATATTCCAACTTGGTTAGAGTTTGTGAAGTTTATGAGAACTTGGTTTATTGAAACTTACAAAAGAGATTTTATAGAAAAGAGGTAATCTTGAGGATCTGGGCTTTGTAAAGATGGTGGTGTGAACAACCTGCTGTTCCACCACCTGAATCATCTCACCCAGACACTCCCTAGACTGATATATAAATGTCAAGCATGAGAACTATTTAGTCCATTGGCCTAAGAGCATACTTCAGCTGACCCTCATTCCTTCTTAATCCATCTGACCACTTTGTGTTTAATTTAGGATCCCAGATCATTTCCTGGCTTGTTGTTCTCTTTACTCTGGTGCTCTCACTTTAAATGTTGACATTTTCCTTTTCAATGCTTTCTATTTTATCCACACAAGTTTAATTTTACTGCTGTTTACTGGGGTTGTGTAGTTGCTCAAAAAATTCAGGAAGAGATTCTTGTGTAGTTTGTCAAATGTAATGACGTTTTGAAATAAAAGTGCTTTTGTTGGTGGATGCGGTTTATTTACTATTATCAGGTAAAAGTGATCGGACAAGATCCAGGATGCAAATTGAATTGGATGCAATAATAAAATAGTAAAATCATGTTTTTTTGACATCTCCTGCCTCCCTTTTTTGACATCCCTCTCCTCCGCAAGAAATTACAGAGAATTGGGAACACGGCCCAGACCATCACAGAAACCAACCTCCCTTCCATTGATAGACAAACAAATCTGGAGTAACTCAACGGGTCAGACAGCATCTCTGGAGAAAAGGAATTGGCGACATTTTGGGTCGAGACCTTTCTCGACTCTATGAAAACTTCACATTGCCTTGAAAAGGCTGCCAGCATAATCAAAGATGAGTCTCACTCCAGTCCCTCTCCCATAAGGCAAGAGGTACTGAAGTGTGAAAACTAATACCTCCAGATTCAGAGGTTCTTTCTTCCCAGCTCGTATCAGGCAACTGAACTATCCTACCAACGAGAGAGTCGGTCCTGTGCTACTATCTACCTCATTGAAGACACTCGAACTATCTTTACTGGACTTTATCATGCACTAAATCCTGTATCTTTACACTGTGGATGATGGCTCATTGTAACCATGTATAGTCTTTCCGCTGTCTGGTTAGCATGCAACAAAAAACATTTCCACACATGACAATAAAATAAACTAAATCATTCAAAACGATAGTCTCTAGGTGAAGAGTAGCACAGCTGGTGGACCTGCTGCCTCACAGCACCAGAGACTTGTTTGATTCTTCTGCTGCTGTCTGCGTGAAGTTTGCACATTCTCCCTGTGACCACATGGTTTTCTCTGGGTGCTTCTGATTCCTCCCGTATAATAATAATATCTTTTATTGTCATTGCACATAAGCGCAACGAGATTTGGTATGCAGCTTCCATCCGATGTCATAACTTAAATAACTAATAAAATTTAGATTTAGATACCCTGAGAACATGGTTTGTAAAAAGAACATTACAACAGTAAAATAGTCAAAACAGTTCAAACAGACTAAAGTGCAGATGTGTCTGTGCGACGTGACCATCCGAGGGAGACAGTCCATGGGGGGGTGGGGGCACTCAGCAGGGCCGGTTCAGAGCCGCTAAAGCTCTGGGTATCTTAACGACGCACCAATTTGTAGGTTCATTGACGTCTAGATTGCTACTAATTTGCAGGGAGTGGATGAGAAAGTGGGATAATGTGGAACTGGTGTGAGCGGGTGATGGTTGCCGTGGATTTCGTGGGCTGAATCCATTTCTAAACTAAACTAAAGAATTGCAATGTACCCACTACTATGTAGACAATATAACAGCACAGTTTCACAGAAAAGCAACGGTGGTGACACAAACCTGTTGATGTTGGCTGGTTGAAAACTATGCTTGGAATATTTGTCCATCTTAGGGATGGCACTTCTAGAAATACTCTCAGATTTGCATTACAACATTAGTTTATATTTTAGTGCCCGTGTTCTAGAGTGAGTCATGAATCTAGAGTTTAATTTGAGTATGAGTGAGCCCAGATGACACCTAAATAATATTATGGTTCAAGTGTTTTTTATGTAAAAGGTAAAATTAACCACCGGGTGGCGCCAGCCATGGCTGCCTCGCCAACAGTCTGTCCTTTCTTTCCTTTGTGTTTAATTGTATGTGTTCTTTAGCTTGTTTTTATGTTGGAGGGGGTGGTTGGGGGAAACTTTTTCTAAGCTCTTACCTCGAATGAGATGCAATTTGTTTCCTGCATCGTATCTCCGTCCACACTGCGGCCTAACATCGGGGAGTTGGCGGCCTTTGCTGGAGACCGATTTTCAGGCCGCGGGGGCTTCGACCGTCGGCTGTGGGAAGTTCGATCACCCCGATGGATGGTTCAAGTGACCCAACCGCGGGAGAATAAAGAGGAAGAAGATTAGACTTTATTGCCTTCCATCACAGTGAGGAATGGGGGGAATCCGCTGTGGTGGACGTATACGTTAACGTTTATGTAATTGTGTGGCGTGTTGCTTTTTTTCCCCTGTATGGCTGTATGGTAATTCACATCACTGTACCTTAATTGGTACATGTGACAATAAAAGACCTTTGCAACCTTTGAAAATGGCAACTCAACATCTTTGGAGAGGGAATAGCATACGTAGATTTCCCATTTTCCAGTTAACATTGGACTTGAAACTGTGCACCAGGTTTGTTTGTTTTGTAGGCTGGCCAAGTCTTTGTGTTGCATCTAAGCTCAACCCTCAAGCTAGAGATTTATTTTATATTTTTATTTTTGGCCTTTATTCTCCCCGAGGCCTTTTTTAAAATGTATGTTTTGAGGTTTTATTTTCCTCTTAAACTTCACTAACCACATAGCCAGCAGTTACAAGACAGTACATGGATGGGGAAGGTTTAGACGGATATGTACCAAACGTGGCCGAATGGGACGCTCAGATAGGGCAGCAAGGACAAGTTGGGCCGAATGGTCTGCTTCCATGTTGCACGACTCTATGACCTACATCCATCATAATTTGTTGCCTTGTCGCAAAGAGCAGTAAATGAATAAGCTGCCCGAATAGTGATGTATTTTGCCGAAACCATTCTCCTTTAATCAAAACTTCTACTGTCCAAGTACATTTTATATTAGAACTAAAATTATTTTTGGAGAAATTTAGCAAACTTTAAAAATAACAACAGCCCCTTAAATATTCATCATGTGTTCTGTTCCATCAATTTCCTTGCACCAAATTCTTTGGTATCCTTATTTCACAATTTTTTCTCCTGCTTCCAGAAGCTTAAATTCTCCTCCTCATATCTGGGACCTGGATTTTTTTGTGGATTTGTAGAAAATTGTGTGCTAATTTTCCTTCCACAATCCCCTCGCTGTAAATTTATAGTTTTTTTTTTTCACTTGAAGACAGAATTAATTTACACTTTCCAAAACATTTTTAAGCACCCCAGTTAGTTTGTATTCTGGTTTATGACGTTCAATGTGTTTTGTCAGCTGCCTGGTGAGATTGAAGGTCCTTTCCAACTTTTAGCTAGACTTTTATACTTGTCCCAAGGATTGAGAAACCTCACGAGAGAGAGGCAAGGCTAAATAACGAGTCTCGCCAATTGGGTGTGCCACTCACTGAATTTTGTTGCTGCTGGCGACGAATGTGGAATAGAAAAATTACTTTTAAGGTATTTTGTCTTTCTGAAAACAATTTTAAGAAAAACTAGACCAAGGGGGACCCGTTGGGTCCTGTCCCCTCAATGCGCGTTTTTTTAAGAATAATACTGTATGTTATGATACAGCATTTTTGCTATATATTGTGTCCCTACTGTAGGGTGTGAGCGATTTACATCCTTGCAAGAAACCTAGTGAACTAGTGAAAGGTCCTATTTTTACACAAAAAAATATTGTATTCTTTCCGAAATGGTCCACACTTATTGCACCTTTGTGCCTGTTGATCAAAACTAGCACTTGAATTTCAACATTCGAACCCACATTTTCATATATTATCTGCAATAGGTTTAATCTAACAGAGTGGAGATGCAGCATTGGTGCAGAGAGAGACACGTTGTACACGTTGATGTGAGAGTAAAGTGAGAGGGCCTTTGTAACCAAGGAATGTTTGAAGCTCATAAAAAGATCATCTACTTTGTATGACCAACACCAGCAGACATGACAATAATGTACCAATGCCACCACCATTACTCACTGTTCACAAGCAAAGGAATTCAAAGAATCTCTTCAACATCTTCTCTTCCCTATTCTAGTGGCATTACTGGAAATACAAAGCATGAATAGAGAGTAAAGTTTATTTGCGTTCACATCAATACAATCGCACAGGCTGAGACTGCTGAAGGGTTTGTGCGAAGATGGAGACTGGGTTAAGTGTGAAGAGATCAGGGTGAGTTACACTTTATCACTGCGGCAACCTTTGGTTTGAATCGCTGTATTGAAAGGCAATTTGGCCCATTGCGCCTGATCTGGTTCTTTGGATTTGGAGCTGCGAAGGCAGCTTTGCAAATGGTATGAAGGTAGCATGCCAAGTGACCTGAGTAGAAACAACCTTACCCCTGAAGACCGTGAACATGCCCTGTAATCCCCGCTTGAAACGTTTAAGAAGGAACTACAGATGCTGGAAAATCGAGGGTAGACAAAAATGCTGGAGAAACTCAGCGGGTGAGGTAGCATCTATGGGGCGAAGGAAATAGGCAACGTTTCAGGTCTCGACCCGAAACGTTGCCTATTTTCTTCGCTCCATAGATGTTGCCTCACCCACTGAGTTTCTCCAGCACTTTTGTCTACCCCTCTTGAAACATGATGATTTTTCAGCTCGTCTTTTTCTCAAAGTAACTCCTTAACAATTACCACTGCATAAAATGTCAGTTTTGGTCTATTATCTCTTATTGCTTGTGTCCAAAATTCAGGGACAGTTACTTCCCAGCTGGTATCAAGCGACCGAACTGTCCTTTCAAGAGCTAGATTGCGGTCCTGACCTCCCATTTACCTCTTTGGAGAACTTTGAACCTCTGAACCTGACTCCAGCACTTTGTGTGTGCTTTTTTGTAAACTACAGAAAGCACTCTGCAGGTTAGGTGGCATCTGTGAAGAGAGGAGCAGTTCAATGTTTCAGGTTGATAACTTTCCATCAGATGAAAGGTGATCAGGTTCAGGGAAAACAACCTAATGGACAGGCCAGGGAGAAAAGAGAAACACCCAAAAATCCAGGTGCGTCGAGCTCTGTAAAGGCAGAGAATTAAGGGCCTGTCCCACTTGGCCGTCATTTGCGCGTCAAATATAAAATAGGTCGACACGTCGTGACGCGCGATGTCACGCGCAAATCACGCGTCAACGCGCTTCATCATGTGTCAGCACAGCCGTCTGGTGCGAGTGACGTCATTAGAATACCCTGCTTCCTTATTCTGCATCATGACCATCATGGAAGAACTACAGATTTTATTGCTACAGCAACAACAGAGACTTCTGTTAGCAGCAGCCCTCATACTTACAGATCAGCCAGGCAGGAGTACAACAAGAAAGGCTAGCAAGAAACCCAGGAAGAGGTCTGTGTGGATGAGGTTAGAGGTTACATGACTCGTAAAAAGCGGGCCGCTGCGTATGGGCGGCGCATGGCGTCGCGTGTTTACGGACGTTGACGCACGGTGACGTCACGCGATACAGCGGGCGTAGCCAATGCGTCAGCGGCGTAAGCGATACGTCGCGCAGATAGCCCGCGAGGATTTCGTTACACTACGAAATCCTGGAGCGCCGCGCAATACCGCTCGCCACCGCATGCGATTCCACACCTCACCATGCGCAATGCGTGCGTCACCCACGCGCACCTCACGTGTCACGACGCATCGACCTATTTTACATACGACGTGTAAATGAGGTGCGAATGACGGCCAAGTGGGACAGGCCCTTTAGGATACACAAAGACCAATAAGATGTTCAACCCCACCTCGGACTTTTGTATTTTTCTGGAATGTTATCAGCAGAATGGGAGTCTGACTAATAGGGTGGTTGCAAGCGGAACTAGGGAGTGTTTTGGGGAGCCTAACAGTAACGAGGGAGAAAGGTACACTCCAACAACAGGATGTGCAAGCAATATGGGCGTAGATAAACAGAAGGATTTGGGATTTTCTGCTTCTGTTTACAAATCCCAATTTCAATAAAGTTTTGTAAACCAACTTCAGAAACTACCAATGAATCAGGAGTTTGAATTATGTTCATGCCAGTTTTAGATTGGCCAGCAGGTTTCATTGCATTCAGAGGGCGGGAATGTCTCCGATCTGCCTCCCTTTGTTTCTGGCATCCACATTTTTGATAACCGGTCTTTCAAGATGAGCCACTGAAGTAAAGCAATAACTCCCCTGTTCAACGTGTGGCAGGGTGGGATAGTAACTGATCGATGTGAAGCCAAGGGGAAGGTTCCAGTGACTCGTCAGTGAAACTCCCCGAGAGGGAGGGAGCAAAGTAACTTAATCACCTAACTGAGAGTTGTACCGATACAGTTCAACGCTGGAATAGAGAGCAGCAGTTGGAGAAACAGCGGAGAGAATCCTAGGGGTATAGAGAGATTAAAGCCAGGAGCACAGGGAGGCAGAGAGAGGGAGAAGCCAGTGGAAAGAAGCAGGGGACTTGATGGGCAGAGACAGTGATCAAGAATTTTAAGTTGAGGAGAAACGAAATTCAAGGGAAAGGGTGGGGTGAGAGGCAGAACAAATACAGCAGAAACATAATCATTGAAGCAGGAGATAGAGTGAGAATTGAACTGGGAAACTGCAGAGTGTGAGAGAGAGAGAGAGAGACACTGAGGAGCAAGGAGGAACTGGCAAGGTACAGTGTTGTTGAGAGGAAGACTCAACTAAAGATAGAGGGAAGGCAGACACAAAATGCTGGAATAACTCAGCTGGTCAGGCAGCATCTCTGGAGGAAAGGACCAGGTGACGTTTCGGGTTGAGACCCTTCTTCAGACAAGGGATAAGAGCATTGTTCAGTAAAGGATAGTTGAGAGATTTCAACTGTATACTTTTCTCGTCAGAGTGACTTCCTCGCTCTCAGCTCGTGTGGCCACCTGGCCTCTTTGTGACTGCCCCATGCTTTACCTCACCATGGACCTGCTGGTGTTCCGGACTCTATTTGGAACTGTAGCTGACCTCTGTGGGTCTGCCATCATCTTCACTGTGCTCTCAGTCATCAGCCTCCTCACCTACTTCGATGTCCTCGAGAGTTTTGGTTTGTGCCGTTGGCTCTTCAAGGTAGGTCTTTGATCAGATGTTGTTTCCAGCTATTCTTCCCCCTTCTAATCCATAACCTGAGAGCTGTGGACAGTGTTATCGAGAGTCATAGAGTCATACAGCATGGAAACAGGCCCTTCGGCCCATCTGGCCCATACTGACCAATGTGCTCATCTACACTAGTCCCACCTGCCCACACTTGGCCCATATCCCTGTAAAGCCATCCTATCCATGTACTTGTCCAATATTTCTTAGATGTACTTGTGATAGTACGTGCCTCAACTATCTCCCCCGGCAGCTCGTTCCATACCCACCACCCTTTGTGTAAAAAACGTTACTCCTCAGATGCCTATTAAACCTCCCTCCCCCCCCCCCCCCCATCCCTCACTTTAAACCTACGGTATGTTTAAGAAAGAACTGCAGATGCTGGAAAAATCGAAGATAGACAAAAAAGCTGGAGAAACTCAGCGGGTGAGGCAGCATCTATGGAGCGAAGGAATAGGCGACGTTTCGGGTCGATCCAAAACGTCGCCCATTCCTTCGCTCCATAGATGCTGCCTCGCCCGCTGAGTTTCTCCAGCTTTTTTTGTCTACCTTAATCCTACAGTATGCCTTCTAGTTCTTGATTCCCCTATTCTGGGGAAAAGTCTGTGCATTTACCCGATCGATTCCTCTCTTGATTTTATGCACCTCTATAAGATCATTCCTCATCCTCCTGTGCACCTTAAATTAAATGAATTCCCCGGAGTTAAGTTTCCCAGCTCGGTTGGCACGATGCCATCACGAGTTATCCAGACGAAGATGTTGGGACGCTGCAGAGATCAGCGGAGAGTCACCGCGTTAATTGCATGGAGGCCAAACTAGCGGAGAACAGAAGGAAGTTAGTGAAAGAGATTGGCTCCAATTGCCAGCCAGCCCAGTAACTTCAGCTCGTCTCATCCTGTCATTAATACAAAATTGTAAAGGATTGATGCAGCCTGTTTTGAGTTGGAGGGAGTTTGCTTTGTTGTGTTATGTATAGGCTGCAGCCAAATCTGTATTTCTCTGCATAAGTTTCCTATAACGTTTCCATAAAGTGCTATTGTGTATAAATAGAAAAGCCTCTAGCAAATTCCCAAATATCATGGGCTGATTTTAATCATAGAATCATACAGCATGGAAACAGGCCTTTCAGCCCAATGCTGACCAACAAATCCCATCTACACTATTCCCACCTACCCGTATTCCTCTAAACCTGCCCTATCCGTGCACCTGTACAAATGTTCCTTCAATGTGGTGATAGAACCTACCACAACTACCTCCTCCGGCAGCTCGTTCCATATATCCACCATCCTTTGTGTAAAAACTTGACCCCTCAGGTTCCCATTAAATCTTTTCCCCCTCACCTTCAACATATATCCTCTGGTTCTCGATTCCCCTACTCTGGTCAAAAGACTCTTGTGCGACTACCCGATCTATTCCACTCACGATTTTGTACACCTCTATAAGATCACCCCTCACCCTCCTGCCTCTCCCGCCCTATGATGTTAGGAGTAACAAGTTTGCTTATGAATACTGCCAATTTTACAGAATTAGTAATCAATATTCCAACAACAGAGAGGAATTCACTGCTCTGATGTGGAATCTGGGAGAAGTGGAGACATAACGTCATAAGGAATAGGAGCAGATTTAGGCCATTCGGCCCAATAACGTTCACTCCACCATTTAATCGTGTCTGATCTATCCCTCCCTCCTCACCCCATTCTCCTGCCTTCTCCCCATAGCCTCTGACATCCATACGAATCAAGAATCTTTCTATCTCTGCCTTAAAAATATCCACTGACTTTGCCACTACAGCCTTCTGTGGCAAATAATTCCACAGATTCACCACCCTCTGACATCGGGCATTGTAAACAGAAAGAGATCTAACAAAGTTTAAACACAAACCTAACATGAGCATTATTTTTCTTTGGACACTAAGTGCTTTGAGATGTTTATGCATGAACGGTGCTGCTAGCAGTGGGTGACGTGACTCTCAGCCTCTATGTGACCTGCTCCTCTCACAGACGGTAGCTGATTTTATTTTCAACTGGGTCAAGGGTTTTGCAGATGAGCATTATGTCCCCAGCAAGCAGAGCAGCCGGGGTTCCATAGTTGGAACATTTGCCCAGGATGATTAAGCTTGAGCCCACCGAGCCCCCACTGACCAACGATCACCACACACTAACACTATCCGACACACCTTGGGGACAAATTACAATTTTTCTGAAGTCGATTAACCTACAAACTTGTACGTCTTTGAACTGTGGGAGGAAACCGGAGCACCAGGAGAAAACCCATGCGGTCACAGGGAGAATGCACAAACTCTGTACAGACAGCACTCGTAGTCAGGACCGAACCCGGGTCCCTGGCGCTGTAAGGCAACAACCCTACCGCTGCGCCACCGTGCCGTGACCCAAAAGCATAGAGGGAAAAGAAAATTGGGTAGTTGGTTGAATGATGAATGATTCTCGATGAATGATAAATAATAAAACGCCATTTTGAATGAAATTAGACACAAAATGCTGGAGTAACTCAGCGGGTCAGGCAGTATCTCTGGAGAAAAGGAATAGGTGACATTTCAGGTCGGAACCCTTCTTCAGACTGGTCTGCATTCAGCGTTTTGAGTCTATCTTCGGTATAAACCAGCATCTGCAGTCCCAGCCCGAAACGTCACCAGTCCTTTTTCTCCAGAGATGCTGCCTGATGCACTGAGTAATGGGCCTGTCCCACTTTCATGACCTAATTCGCGACCTCTGCCGAGTTTGCCCGTGACTTGTATTCGCAGCATGGTCGTAGCAGGCCGTGATGCTAGTCGTAGGTACTCGTGGCATCAAGTAGGTCGGGGCATTTTTCAAGCATGATGAAAAATGTCAACGAGTAAAAAAGGTCATGAAAGTGTGACCGGCCCTTTACTCCAGCGCTTTGTGTCTATCGGCAGTTCCTTCCTACACATTTTAAATAAACTGTTCTTTTTGTTACCAGACGTGTAAACCTGGGATCATTGCTGTGACGTCTGAAGTGAGCCTGTGAGTATTGAAACTGTGGCCATGGTTTGCAAGAGAATCATTGATAAATATAGCGATTCACAACTTGAAACTAATGCAGATTAGTATTGTGTGGGATGTTACAGTTAGTGGGAGCGGGTCAGTGAACACTCCACGAATGTGTAAGTGTGGACATCCGCTGATAGCAGCAAATGCCAGAATGGCCCCCCTCTGTAACGTAAACATAAATAAGAGTAGATCAATAACTCTGATAGATAGTCTGAAGAAGCCCTCAACATCACCCATCCTTTGTCTCCAGAGATGCTGCCTGACCTGCTGAATTACATCAGCACTTTATGTCTATCTTTGGTATATACCAGCATCTGCAATTCCTTTCTACACATAAATAAGAGGCCTGTCAGCTTTCTGAGCCTACTCTGCTTTTTGGAAGAACCTGGCTGATCTCACACGCAAACTACATTATCCCTGGTATCTAAAAATCCATTCATCTCAATCTTAAATCGATCGATCTTAAGCAGGGGTGAGGTTTAACCCCAGGATTATTCATGGTGCAACACAGAAATAGGCCTCTTGGCTCATCAAGTCCATGTATCATGGAATCATAGAGGGAAATAGCACAGAAACGGGCCTTTCAGCCCACCGAGTCCATGCTGGCCATCAATCCCACATGAATCCAATTTTCTTATTCTCCCCACATTCCCATCAATGCCGCACTGGTTCTACCACTCACCTTAAACACTCCAAGTAATTTGTAATGGCCACTTAGCTTATTGAACTGCACATCTTTGGGATGTGGGACAAAACCGGATCACCTGGAGAAAACATGCACAATCACATGGAAAACATGCAAACTCCACCAAGCCAGCACCGGAGGTCAGGTGTGAACACAGGTATTTGGTGCTACAAGACATTGCCTCTACCAGCTGTACCTCTCATTCCACTATAACTGTGCACAGTGCACAGCGCACAGCGCATTCATTGCCACTTTTATTTGCCCGTCTATAAACGCCTCCATACCCCAACCCAATAAACTTCAAAAAGTTGTAGAGGACGATGGTGGCACAATTTAGTTTAGTTTAGTTTAGTTTAGTTTAGTTCACCAGTGATCACACATACACTAGTTCTATCCTACACACTAGGGACAATTAAGAGAAGCCAATTAACCTACAAACCTGCACGTCTTTGGGATGTTGTTGAATGTATTCAAGAGTGAGATCAATGGATGACCCCATGAATCAGAATGTTGCTTCTTCTCACTTTGAGGTGGATTACACCTTATTTCTAAACCATCCACCCAGGAGGTGTACGTTGCCGGAGTTCCAGCTTATCTACTCCCGGTCAATATTCTTTCTCAAGTCTCACTTTGCTCTTTCAGCTCACGTTCCTCAGCAATCTTGGAGGTGACACTCCCCTCAGGTCCCTTCAATCTTTCTCATCTTCTCTTTGTGAAGTTACAGTGGCACGGTGGCACTGCGGTAGAGTTGCTGCCTTACAGCGCCAGAGACCCGGGTTCCATCCTGACTACAGGTGCTGCCTGTATGGAGTTTGTACCTTCTCCCCGTAACCTCGTGGGTTTGCCCCGGGTGCTCCAGTTTCCTCCCACACTCCAAAGACATGCAGGTTGGTAGGTTAATTGACTGGTAAAATTGTAAATTATCCCTTGTGTTTGTGTGGTGATCACTGGTCGGCATGGACTCGGTGGGCTGAAGGGCCTGTTTCTGCGCTGTATCTATAAAACCAAAAGCTTCCCAGAGGGTGCGACACTGGCCGATGATATAATTGTTGGGATGAAATATTAAAACAGGGTTGGATGTGTAAAACCCCATCAACCCTAACTTGAAGACGACCAGCTGAAATACATCAGAAATCTCAATAAACGATAATTTCTCCATCACTATTCCTGAAACTGAAGTTTGAGGCCTGATAGAGTGTTATGTTTAAGAAACAACTGCAGATGCTGGAAAAATCAAAGGTAGACAAAAATGCTGGAGAAACTCAGCAGGTGAGGCAGCATCTATGGAGCGAAGGAATAGGTGACGTTTTGGGACGAGACCCTTCCTCTGTGTTAAGGTCAGTTAGTCAGCGGATAGCGTATTTTATAGAATGGAATGTGATTGGGAGAACTTAGTGGATGAGGCTTATGAATGGAAAAGGCTTAGATATGTAGAGTTGGCTGCAGGAGTTAAGCAGCGGGGAAGGAGGGCAAGAGTACATCCGGTAGAGATGGGTTGTCGAGGTTTCTTAGCGAGATCAACCACGTCGCTATTTGGAGAGCTAGGAATTTGCGGACAGAGTTTGCGTCAGGCTGTAAAGCAAATGCCAGAGGCAGCAGAGCGAGGCAGTAGATGGATTTGGTGGAGGAGAAATAGTGTCAGTTGGGGGCAGAAATGAAACGTATAACATGCAGTTTGTGTATTTCTTTGTCATTGTAGCCTGCATAAGTGTACCCGGTCTTATGCAAGGGTGATATTTGTGGTGTTACAAGATTCATGATGGGCTAGGATGAGTGGAACAGATGTGTTTATCATCTGTTAGAGTGAGCTAATTGAATGCAGCTTCCTTTATTTAGTAGATACTGGTAGCATAGGTGGTGAGAGGAGGTATTGAGGGGGGGTTTCTCTGCCACTCCAAAACCAACTGTTGCTCTCCGAGGTGTCGTGGGTCTAGCTCAATGAAACACCAATGAAGGGAGGTGCTCCCTTGATAACCCCAATGATATACTTGCATCTACAGGATTCGTTTTTTAAAGAGAATTAATATGTAGGTAGCTGTTTTTTTTTGTTTTTTGTCACATATGGAGTCATTTTTTTGTATTAAATTAGATAATACTTTGGTTTAGGGTTTGGTTTTCATAGTTGAGCGTTTATCCTGGAGTTATAGCACAAGTTTTTATTTGTATTTATTTAATTCTTTATTTCGAACAGAATAAAAGAATAAAAAGCAAGTGTGAAACAGCATACAAAAAACAAAACAAGAATATTTATAAAGTGTCATAAACAATATCTATAAATAAATGAAATCGTATGTGTCCGAAAAGGAGCAGGAAGAAGCCAAAGCTTATTCAACTGCTTGTAATTATCTTATACACATTTAGCAGCTATATGTACACCATATGTACACCAGCAGCTATATGTACACCAAATTATTTACATTTATACACTAATCAAATATTTACAAAGCCATACAAAAAAAGAGAGAAAAAAAGAAAAGAAAAACCCCTCATATACTATACAGTATCTTAGTCATATATACAACCCATCACCCTATAATCACCCTTCCCAATACAATCAGTATAACAAATATCCCACTCACAATCATCTATCCTCATCCCAATATCCTCTTAAACAAGTGTTTTTGTACATCTTTTTAAACTGAATTATGTTTGTGCTAAGTTTTATCTCCTGTTCCAGACCATTCCACAAATTCACCCCACAGATTGCTCTGCACATACTTTTAAGAGTTGTTCTGACATTGAGTTTTTTTTTAAATTATGTTCCCCTCTCAAATTATACCCACCCTGTCTTTCCATAAACAGTTTTTGTATATTTCCTGGAAGTAAATTATTTCTTGCTTTGTACATGATTTGCGCAGTCTTAAATTTAACCAGATCGGTGAACTTTGTGTTTTAATTGCAATTGTGGTTTGTGAGGCTTCCCATGTCTCAGCAAATTGGCCACGCATTCCACTTCAAAAGTGCTTCATTGCTTACTGTGGCGCAGCAGTAGAGTAGAGTTGAGCAGTAGAGCACCAGAGACCCGGGTTCGATCCTGACAATGGGTGCTGTGTGTATGGAATTTGCACGTTCTAGCGTAGATGGGGCATGGGCAAGTCGGGCCGATGGGCCTGTTTTGTGCTCCATGACTATGATAATCCACCCCAATGGTTTCAAACCTAACTCCTTGACATCTCCTACATCTTAAAAGTGTGGATCACTTTCATTGTGTTCCCCTATTTAAAAAGTGCAGGCATGAATGGGAATTCTGTGGCGACGCTGAAGGTTTTGGGATGTTGCTTTGCTGATTCTAATTGTTTTATAGTTACTCTGATGCAGGGAGAAAGTCTTCCCGAACACTGTCCTCGATTGTGGAGAAGGTGATGCTGCTGGAATCGAACTTGTGCACATCCGACAGTCAACAATGTCACCACCCCATGTACAGGAAGAAATTAAGGGTTAGTAACGGGATTCACGTATCCTCATTTTATCCTGGTAGCCCGAAAACGGACTTGGCAAAGCAGGGAAGTTTGAGATTTAGAATCCTAAAGCATGTTGCTGGCAGAACAGTAGGTCAGACGGCATCTATGGAGGTAAAGGGATGGTGGGCATTCCTGGTTGAGACCCTCCGTTAGGACAGGTAGTGTAGAGCAGAGATGGCCAGTATAAAGAGGTGAGGGGCGGGTGTGGGGGGTGGATTGGTGCATCCAGGTGAGGAGAGGTTAGCTGGCAGATGGAGAGAGGTGGGGGAGGGAGGAAAGGAGATAGCGACAGAGGCTGGGAGGGGATTGTGGAATCTGATAGGAGAAGCTGATTAGTGGATTCAGATAAGGGAAGGATGGTGGGTAGATGGGAACGGTGGGGATAGGGGCCCAGTGTGAGGGGAAGGAACTGCAGACGCTGATTTACACTGAAGACAGACACAAAGTGCTGGAGTAACTCAAGGGGGACAGGCAGCATCTCTGGAGAGAAGGAATGGGTGGCGTTTTGTGTCGAGAAGAAGGGTCTGGAGAATGGTGTCGACCCGAAACATCACCCACTCCTCTCCAGAGATGCTGCCTGTCCCGCTGAGTTACTCCAGCATTTTCTGTGCATCTTTTGTTGGTGAGTGATAGGCAGGTTCTTCCCTTCCGTTGACTCCATCTCCACTACAGGCTGCCTCGGCAAGGCCAGCAGCTTAATCAAGGACCAGTCTCACCCCGGTCAAACCCCTCTTCTCCCCTTAGGCAAGAGGTACACAAGTGTGAAACCGCACACCTCCAGATTCAGGGACAGTTTCTTCCCAGCTATTATCAGGCAACAGAACCATCCAACCAACAACTAGAGAGCAGTCCTGAGCTCCTATCTACCTCATTGGAGATCCTTAGACTATCTGCAATCAGTCTCTATTGGAATTGGCCTTGTACACATTCTATGTTTCCTTTGTCATGTATCTGTACACTGTGGACATCTCTATTGTAAGCATGTATTGTCTTTCCGCGGACTGGTTGGCGCGCAACAAAAGCTATTTCAATGTACATCATTACACATGACAATAAAGTTACCTGAATTAAACTAAGCTCCCCACATTAAAAGATGTCACGCATAGGTGTTCACTTCAACCCACCAGGAGGGCAGCCATACTGGACTTTGAATGATCACCAACAATGAAGGTGGAACCAAGTGGGGGGGAAAGGAAAGAGACTTGGGAACAGTGGGCTGGCATGGGGGGGGGGAGGTGGTGATAGCTCAGGGGGTTGATTGAAAAGACGACAAAATAGAGAAGCATTTCTTCAGACAAAGGACAGTGAATATCCTGAATTCTCCCTCCCAAAAGACTATGTGGGCGGCAGGGATAGTCAACTGAACTTTGCAAGATGAGGTTTCATTGCTCTCAGTCTGATGAATGGTCCCGACCCGAAACGCCGCCTATTCCTTTTCTCCAGAAATGCTGTTCTGACTGCTGAGTTACTCCAGCTTTTTTGTGCCTATCTAAGAATATTTATTAGTTGAGTGTATGCAAGTATTTGTAGCGGGTGAATGGAGATAATAAACTGAGCAACCAAGACCAGATGGAATCGAGCGGTGAGTGTTTCGTTGTGTCACCATTGGCGTGGAGTATCATTTAGTCAGTCTAGCGCCTGCTGACCAGGTGGTGAAGGTGCAACAGCAGTAACTCTTTGTCACCACCTCTCTTTATAGAATCTGCATCAAGAGATCAACCTGGTAGATGACAGCTTGTGGAGACTCGCGGGCCAGTGTGGTGCAGCAGAGAGAGACCAGGGGACTGGCCAAACCTGCGCATTCAACAAAGGCACCGAGAGGCTTCCCCACCCTACAGGGGGTGACAGTCCGCAGAAGAGCATGAGGTTGGACAACATAGTCACATCCAGAGACAAGCAGAGGATTCAACTCCTGCACAGCAAGCTTCACACCATGAAAACATACACCGAGGAAAGGTGAGGATTCCAACACGTCTTCTCAGGTCAGGTAACCCGAACCAAATAGAGGAAAAATGTCTTCTTTGTTCCAGATCAAATTCACATTTTGCTGCAGTACTTATTCATTGTCAGACGGCCTCAAAATATATTATCTGATGTCCTGAGATACAAGTTCAGTTCAGTTAATTGTCACGTGCACCGAGGTACAGTGAAAAGCTTTTGTTGCACAAGAAACTATACATGCTGGTTTATCAAAAAAAGAGACAAAACATGCTGCAGTAATTCAGCGGGTCAGGCAGCATCTCTGGAGAACATGGATGGGTGATGTTTCGAGTCAGGATCCTTCTCAGATTGAAGAAGGGGCCCAATGCAAAACATCATCTATTCATGTTCTCCAGAGAAGGGGATTTTAGTTTAGCTTATTATTGCCACATGTACCAAGGCATAGTGAAGAACTTTTGTTTGGGTCCATCCAGTCAGAGAAAAGACTATGCATGATTACAATCAAACTGTCCACAGTGAATAAATAAAGGATAATGGATACAACAGTAGTGCAAGATATAACATCAACATGTTGTGTCCAATCTGGTCTCCTTGTGCCCTTCAGGGAAATAAATTGACCATCCTCGCCCTCTGCCTCCAGACCCACAAATTGACTTTCAATGGTTCATCACTTCGGGGGCAATCAGGGACGAATAATAATAATAATAATATTAATAATAATAATAATAATAATAATTTTTATTTCAGACTCAAGGTCCAGACAAGGGACAACATTACATAAAAATACATTGCGTAGAAAAACACCACAAAATACATATAAAATCATAGTATACTTATAAAAACATCATAAATCATATATTAAAAAAACACAATACATAATTTAAAATCCAGAATAAAAAAGAAAGATCAGTGTTCTGCAACAAGACAACAATACCAGTGTCTCCACAACAATACGCTAAACCTTATGTTTGACAAGGCCACGATAATTACATTTTTAGAGTCATTTATCCTGCAAATGAATTTATACATATGATTTCTTAGGATAGTTTCTTAAGTACTGACTCCTGCAGCCACAAACATGTTACTAGCACTACACCATCTAGGTTTCCTTAGCAGTGTTCTCATGCATCATTATAGGCCACCTTTAGTCTCTGCAAACTTGACTTTCCATAGTTCGACCATAGGTGCGCAGTGTAGAGTGGTGTGCTGTATGCTCTAAACAGCGACATCTTCACCACATCTGTACACACACCAAACTTACGCAAGAGAATATTCGCCTGTACATACAGTATACGTCGTTGCCTATAAATATCCTCATAATAATTACAGGGCACAGTTTTGAGCAAGAATGCTAACTTTATTCCTCATTAACAGCTAGAACTCGCTGCCTTTTGGCTTTGCGTCCAGGTACTCTCAAATACTTCACATCTGTGTTACTCCAGCACTTTGTGTTCATTTGGGTATTTATCAGCATCTGCAGCTGCTTGTATCTACAATTGGCAACTCCAAGGGAGACACAGGAAGTAGCAGTAATGTGGGCTTTGGGGGCCTCACTGAAGTCTTTGCCTCCATAAAATTGGAGGGACAAGGAGGCAATTCCTCTGTGCCTTTTCTAAATCCCCTTCTGACCCTGTCCCGATTGTCCCATGACTGCTCCCTGTCACCCTGTCACCCTTTCACCTTTCCCCCCACCACCTCCACCACCACCTTTAGTTTTGGAGGCACAGTGTGGAAACAGGCCCTTCGGCCCATCAAGCCTGTGCTGACCAATGATCACCCGTCCACTAGTTCCATCCCACACACTAGGGACGATTTACCAAAGCCAATTAGCCTACAAACCTGTATGTCTTTGGAGTGTGGGAGGAAACCGGAGCACTCGGAGAAAACCCACGCAGGTCACGAGAAGAATGTACAAACTCCGTACAGACAGCACCCATAGTCAAGATTGAACCCGGGTCCCTGGTGCTGTAAAGGCAGCAACTCTACCACTGCCCACCGTACTGTCCCAAACCTGCCCTGACTGTAATCCCCTGCTTACTGTGTCCCCCCCCCCCCCCCCCCCACCACCACCCCACCTGCACTGAGCCCCCAACCACGTTAATTCTAACAATCTTCTGGATTTCAGGTTAAAGTTATTGACCAGCTTTGCAAACTGCCTTGAATCGTACCAGCTCTGTTACTGCCCACTCCGCGCCTGGGTAATGCAGACCCACAGGTTCCAGGAATGGATTCACACCGTACAATGTGAGAGCGAGCTGGTGGTCATCAGGAACCTCGGGCACCAGAAGGTGAGAGGGTTTCTCGCCAGCGGCTGCCTGCAGTTGGTGAGGAAACACCTGCGCGTTGTTCAAGATCCATCACGGTTATTGCAGATAAACCTGGAGAAAATAAATACCCCCGAACACACGAGATGACGAATATATGGATTGAGAGCAAAGATAGACACAAAATGCTGGAGTAACTCAGCGAGTCAGGCAGCATCTCGGGAGAAAGGGATAGGTGACGTCTTGGGTAGAGACCATTAACGGATATAGAGGCAGAAGCCTTCTCTCAGTATCAGTTGGCATTTTCCATGTGCTGCCAGGCCTGTACCACTTGCATGCACCATCATTTTCTCCATACAGTCCACTGGATTCATATGAATATAGATATAGGCAATGGGAGCAGGATTAGGCCAGTCAACCCCTCGAGTCTGCTGATCCATTCAGTAAGGTCATGTCTGATCCAGTCTTGCCTCCAACACCACATTCTAGTTCGCTCTCCACACCCTTTGCCTCAATTGAAGTGCAATTGCCCACCAATCTCTATCTTGAATATGACTCAATTTCCCCAACTGTCTAGGGGAGAGAATTCCAAAAACCTGATGACCCACCAAAAGGAGAAACTCCTCCTCATCTCAGCCTGAAGTCGGTGAAACATTGCAGCCTAATTCTAGACACCTCCACCAGGGGAACCATGCTCTCAGTCTAATCTCTGTCAATTCCTCTATGAATGGTGTAGTCAATTCTTATTCTTCCATGCTCAACATTCCAGGGATTAGCCTCGTGAACCTTCTCTGCACAGCCTTCATTGCAAGTCCCTTCCATAAATATCGAGACCAAAACGGTGTAGAAACACCAGGCTCCTGTAATCATACATCAAAACTGCCATACTTTGCACTCTATATTTCATGCAGTATAGACCAATGTTCCATTCCTACCTGATGTATCCCCATGCTAATTGCTAGAATGTCTTGCACTGGGATGCCCAGATTCCTCCATTAACATTTGAATCTTCAATGTTACTTCCAAGGTTGATCACCTCACATTATAAGGCTTCTCCCAACCTCTTGTTCACTCCTTTGACCTACCCATGTTTCTGTGTTCCCCTCACAACTTGCTGACTCATCTTTATTTGTATCATCAGCAAATGTGGCCACAGTACTTGGTCATGGAGTCATAGAGTCAGCAACACAGATAAAGTTCTACATTAGGTCTGCACCTTTCTCTGCCTTACCGATTTATGTCCCTCTCCCAAATATCTCTTCAAGGCAGTGATTGTATCTGATTCCACCACCACCTCTGGCAGTGAGTTTGAGATTATCAACCACTCTCTGTAAGAGGGTGGTGGGTGTATGGAACCAGCTGCCACACAAACCGGTTGAGGCAGGTGTAACAACATCATTCAAAGGGCATTTGGACGGGTACATGGATAGGATATGCTGAGGAATCTGGACTAGGCTTGGGCAACAGGACTAGTTCAGAAGGGAATTGTGTTTGGCATCGACGAGTCGGTTAGAAGCCGCTTCCATTCACGAAAAATCTGTTTGATTCCTGGTATAATAATGCAAAATTGTTTATTCAGGTTAAAGTCATTCTGAATCACTTTTTCTCTGTTGTTTTAGAGAATAGTGGAGGAAATTGAAGAGAAAGCCCTCGAGCTGGGGAAATGTTCGAGGGCGATGAGTGAATGTGTCTGTGCCTTTGAGGTAAGAAGTGGAGGTGTGGAGGAGGTGAAGGAGACTCTCAGCTTCTCTTGCCAGTGAAGGTGCTTGGATATTGCAGAAACCACTACTGCAGAATGCACCAGGTTAAAACAGTGTTGGGGTGAAGACAGACACAAAGTGCTGGAGTAACTCAGCGGGTCAGGCAGCAAAGGGGAAAAGGAATAGGTGACGTTTCGGGTCGAAACCCTTCTTCAGGCTGACAAGCCCGCGTATGCTGTCTGTACGGAGTTTGCACGTTCTCCCTGTGACGCCATGGGGTTTTTCCGGATGCTCCGGTTTCCTCCCACACTCCAAAGACGTGCCGGTTTGTAGGTTAATTAGCCTCTGTAAATTGTCCCAAATGTGCAGGATAGAACGATGGCATGGGTGATCACTGGTCAGCATGGACTCAGTGGGTCGAAGGGCCTGTTTCCACGCTATATCTCTAAAACTAAAACTAAAAACTAAAAACTCAGCAGCTTGAATCTGAAGCTGACCGTGGCTGGTCCCAAGATGAGGAACTCTCTCTTATTTCTGAAGACGAAGGGTCTCGACCCGAAACGTCACCCATTCCTTCTCTCCAGTGATGCTGCCTGTCCCGCTGAGTTACTCCAGCATTTAGTGTCGACCCTCTCTCTTACATATCACCTCTTTACCTCTTCTGGGAACAAGTGAATTAGGCATCTAATGGAGGAAAATAACAAGCAAAGTGGCACCCATGCAAAATGTTCATAATTTGTTCAAAATATGTCGTCGTTCCAAACACAGAGCTGGAAATCTCCACCACATCTGTGTGGAGTTTGCAGGTTGTCCCTCTGACCGCGTGGGTTTCCACCGGGTGCTCCCATTTCCTCCCACGTCCCAAGGACGTGCGGGGTTGTAGATTAATCAGTCTCTGTAAATGGCCTTGAGCGTGCAGGGAGTGGATGAGAACGTGGGATAACATGGAGCTAGTGTGAATGGGCCATCCATGCCATGTATATCCATGAACCCATCCAAAACAGTCCTTAAATGGCATATGGATATGGGGGATATATGTCACAGACATTGAGGGCTGAAGGGCCTGTTCCTATGCTGTACTTTTCTATGTTCCGTGTTCTAACTGCACCATTCTTGATTAGTACGGGCGTCAGGGGTTATGGGGAGAAGGCAGGAGAATGGGGTTAGGAGGGAGAGATGGATCAGCCATGATTGAATGGCGGAGTAGACTTGATGGGCCGAATAACCTAATTCTGCACCTACCTACCATGAGCTTATGACCTATACCTGCCTCCACCACCATCCCTGGCAGAGTGTCCCAGGCCGCCAGCACTCTGTGTGTAGAACACTCACCCAGTGCATCTCCTGTCCACTGGTTCACATTCTGTTTCTTTTCTTACAGAAAATCAAGCTCCAGGCTGCCCCGTTTAAACAGAGCATGACTCAGCACCAGCCTGCCTCTGTGGTGAAACCGGAGCTGACCTCCACCCTGCAAGGAGAGGTAGCAGCCGTTGTACGCTCTGCTTCCCCCTCTAGACCTGGTTTGTTTTGTGCACTGTTCAAGCTGCTTTGTATCTATCGCTGCTGTTCTTTACCGCATGGCATGGTGGCGCAGCAGTAGAGTTGCTTCCTTGCAGCGCCAGGCACCCGGGTTCAATCCTTACCACCGATGCTGTCTGTGTGGAGTCTGTACGTTCTCCCCGTGACCACTTGGGTTTTCCCCGGGTGCTTCAGTTTCCTCGCACACTCTAAAGACATACAGGTTTGCAGGTTAATTGGCTTTGGTCTCTAGTGTGTAGGGTAGAGCTAGTGTACGGGTCAGCATGGACTCAGTGGGCTGAAGGACCAGTTTCCATGCTGTATCTCTAAACTAAACTAATTGTAATGAATCGGATGCTCTTACCCTGTGGCGCTGGAGAGCTGTCAGCAGGTGGATAATGTTGGTGACCTAGGACCAGGCAGAATCAATAGGCTTTCTGCCAGAGAAAGGCACCAAGTGCTGGAGTAACTCAGCGGGTCAGGCAGCATCTCCGGAGACAGGTGACGATTCAGATTGGGACCCTTCCCCAGACTGATTGTGTTGGGGATGGGGGATTAGAGAGTTTTTTGTTTTCAGTTTTAGTTTTACAGATACAGAGTGGAAACAGCTCTTCAGCCCACCGAGTCTGTGCCGACCAGTTATTCCCACACACTAGCGCATTCCTGCACACTAGGGACAATTTACAATTTACAATTTTTACTGAAGCCAATTAACCTGCAAATCTGTACGTCTTTGGAGTGTGGGAGGAAACCGGAGCACCCGGTAAAAACCCATGGCGTCACAGGGAGAACGTGCAAACTCCTCACAGACAGCATCCGTAGTCCGGAAGCCGGAAGAGAGGTGAGGGCAGGACATAGCCTGGCAAGTGATGGGTGGACACAGATGTGGGTGGCTTTATTGTCAGATAGTTGGTCCAAGGCCAGAGATGGAAAGACCCAAAGTGTGAGGTAAGGATGGAAGTAGTGTGAGTGGTCCCAGGATATTCTCCTGAAGGAAGTCTGGTGTGGATCTCATTCCCTCCTGTCATCGAGGATGAGTTTACACTCCTTGACCAGTCTCACGGTCACTGAACTTCCAGCCTGGTGGAGCTGCTCAGTTAAAAAACCCACAGACTATAGAACAGGACAGTACAGGTGCAGGAGCAGGAGCAGGCCATTCGGCCCACAATGTCTATGCCAAGCCTGTACCAAGTAAACCTGATCTCCTCTGCCTGTACGTGATCCATATCCCTCCATGCGGGAGGTCTCTCTGCCTGTTGCTGATGTGTGTCCATGTTGTGTTTCTGGTGCAGATGACCAGCTTGAGGCAGCAGTTTCTGACGCTGGTGAGAATAACAAAGTGCCACGTGACCCATCTGCGGGGCTTGCTGTACACGAGGGTGTGATGGAGCTGGAGTGCCAGATACAGGGAGAGGCCGCTCTGTGGCAGGGCACCGCGCCACACTGCAACCCCCACACTCTCAAACGAACCAGCATTCAATTTGTTTTGCAAAGTGCACTGAATATTCCTGTCCTCCAGTCAGCACTGGTTGAACTGCACTAATAGATTTAACTGCACACGTTTCAGCAAATGATGCCCCACTTACAGGAACAGAGAGAAAGTCTTTCCAAATAGTCTGCAGTCAGGCAGCACCTGGGGAGCTTCACGTTTGAGGACAACCCTTGCCAACAATGGAAGAAAGGTTGATTGAACAATACAGCATGGAAACAGGCCCCTCGGCCCATCGAGCCCATGCAGACCATCGATCACTCGTCCACTCCCTACACACTAGAGGCAATTTACAGAGGGCCAATTAACCTACAAACCTGCACATCTTTGGGATGTGGGAAGAAACCAGAGCTCCCGGAGGAAACCTACGCAGTTGCAGGGAGAGCATGCAAACTCCATACAGACAGCACCTGAGGTTCGGGATCTAAATCGGGTCTGTGGTGCAGTGCGGGACAGCTCTTACCTGCTGCCCAGATGGATGAGCCTGGCGTGAGTGAAGGCCGCGGAAACTAAGCTGAGGTTTAAACCATCAGCCAGCGTCTCCATGTAGGATAACGTATACCACCTATGTAACACCTTCCCCCACCTCGCCCCTCACCATTTCCTCTGCCCATCCTCCCAATACATCTGTATTCCATCCTCGTCTCGATTGTGGTCCCTGGGAGGGTTTCCTTTAGAGATACAGATGTAAACAGGCCCTTCGGCCCACTGAGTCGACATTGACCACTCCTATACTAGTTCTATGTTATCCCACTTTCACTCCCTGCACACTAGGGGTAATTAACCTACAAACCCGCACGTCTTTGAAATGGGGGAGGAAATTGGAACACCCGGAGTCACAGGGAGAACGTGCAAACTCTGCATGGACAGCACCTGTAGTCAGGATCGAACCCGGGCCTCTAGCGCTGCGAGGCAGCAGCTCTACCCGCTGCGCCACCGTGCCACCTGTGGTTCTTGGTTACTTGCAGCGACTACATCAACCTTGCAGAATGAAAGGAAGAGACAGAGGACCACAGCCACAGCCAGACCTACTTGCTTCCCCCCACACCGCCTCCTTCACCATCCTCCCCTCTCCCACCACAACTGTCCACTACAGCAAGCAAATCATCTTACTGGCTGTAAAATACTTTCAGAAACCCTGAGGTTCTGAAAAGTCCTGAATAAAAACAGGTTATCCGTATCACAGTGTGTGCTTTGTATCTGTGTATGTGGCTGAGATGATGCTTATTTGTGCTGGATATCTCCTTGCAATAAAGTCAGTGTCTAGGTTCACAGAGAAGGAATTATCTTCTACTGAGGAGCTGAGAGGTATCCAAGCAACGCCTAAGGACCCAAAACGCCACCCATTCATTTCCTCCAGAGACGCTGCCTGACCAGTTGAGTAATTCCACTTTGTGTCTATCTTTGGGACATTCCTGTTGTGAGTCGGGGAAACTGGCAACATTGGCGCAGCGGTAGAGTTGCTGCCTCACTGCGCCAGAGGTCCAGGTTCGATCCTGACTACGGGTGCTGTCAGTACGGAGTTTGCACGTTCTCCCTGTGACCGCATTGGGTTTTCTCCGGGTGCTCCAGTTTCCTCCCACACCCAAAAGGTACAGGTTTTGTAGGTTGGGCCGGAGGGAATGTTTCTATGGTTTGTCTCTAACATCTAATGGGGAAAGGGGGCCATGATGATATTCGAGCTTGTGATTCACACAGAGGACAGCAGAGGGCAGCATTGGCCCAATAACCAAGCCAGGCAGTCGCCCTGGATCAAGCCATCATCACAGTCCATCGCTGGGCCTTGGAAGAGGCACTGCACCACCTAGTGTCAGCCTGATGTAAGTGGCTTCAGACTTTAGAGACACAGTGCAGAAACAGGCCCTTCAGCCCACCAAGCCCCCATCAACTAGCACTATCCTGCACACCAGGGACTATTTACAAAATTACAGAAGCCAATCACCTTAACAACCTGTAGGAAGGAACTGCAGATGCTGGTTTACTCCGAAGATAAATACAAAATGCTGGAGTAACTCATCGGGCCAGGCAGCATCTCTGGAGAGAGATTTTTTCCACCCATTCCTTCTCTCCAGAGATGCTGCCTGTCCCACCTAGACTTTCCAGCAATTTGTGTCTATTTTCAACCTAAAAATCTGAAGGTTTTTATAGTGTGGGAGGAAACCAGAGCACCCGGAGAAAACCCACGCGGTCACAGGGAGAATGTACAAACTCCGTACAGGCAGCACCTCTGATACAGCCTTGCAACACAAAGCTTAGTTTCATTAGATATACAGCATGGATACAGGCCCTTCAGCCCACTGAGTCCACACTGGCCATCAATCACCCATTCACACAAGTTCTATGTTATCTCACTTTCACACCCACTCCCTACAAACTAGGGGTAATTTCACAGAGTCCAATAAACCTACAAACCCGCATAGATAGGCAGATCAGGGATATGTGAGTACTTACATGTATAGATATATTTGAGATTAGACAAGTACAGTGTCATAGTCATGAGTCATACAGCATGGAGACAGGCCGTTCTGCCCAACTTGCCCATGCTGACCAAGCTGCCCCATCTGCACTAGTCCTACTTGCCCGTGTTTGACCCATACCCTTCTAAACCTGTCCTGTTCATGTTCCAAATGTCTTAAATGTTGCGATAGATCTGCCTCAACTACCTCCTTTGGCATCTCATGCCACATACCCACCTGTGTGAAAAGGTGCCAAGATTTCTATTGAATCTTTCCCCACTAATCTTAAGCCTATGATTCTTGATTCTCCTCCTCTGGGTCAAAGGGTAAAAAACGCAGTGCATCTCCTCAATCTATTCCTCTCATGATCTTATGCACCTCTACACCCCTCTCCCTCCTGCGTTCCAAGGAATAAAGTCCTGGTTTGCCCAGCCTCTCCCGATAGTTCAGCTCCTCAAGACCTAAAAACATCCTTGTAAGTGTTCACTGTACTGGGGCTGTAGAAAGCATCTTGTCCGGCAACATCACAATCTGGTTTGGGAACAGCTCTGCCCAGGACAAGAAGGCTCTGCAGAGAGTAGTGCGTTCGGCCGAATGCACTATGGGAACTACACTCACCCCCCTACAGGACCTATACAACAGGAGGTACTGTTGTGTGTGTTTTTTTTATATTGCTGTTTTTTTCTATTATGTAAATACTGATTCTGTTCTGTTCTGTAGTTTTTTGCACAATCCGCAGGCATTGCCACTTTCATTTCATTGCACATCTTGTATGTGTATGTGAAAATAAAACTTGACTTGACTTGGCCTCCAGGGCCGCCTGTGGCAAAGATTTCAACAGATTCACCACCCTCTGACATAGGGCGTTATAAACAGGAATAGAGTTTAAACACAAACCTAACATGAGCATTATTTTTCTTTGGAGGCTAAGTGCTTGGAGATGTTTACGCATGAACGGTGATGCTAGCAGTGGGTGACGTGACTCTCAGCCTCTATGTGACTGCTCCTCACACACACAGTAGCTGGTGCTGTGAGCTGATTTTATTTTCAACTGGGTCAAGGGTTTTGCAGATGAGCATTTTGTCCCCAGCAAGCAGAACAGCCAGGATTCCATAGTTGGAACATTTGCCCAAGAATCATCAATCTTCCTGCCACAGCCAGAGATCAGTGCTGAACTAGGTGGTGACCCTCGGGCTATCCTTGATTGGACTTTACTGGCTTATCCTTGCATCAAACGCTATTCCTTTAACACGTATCTATGCAATGGCTCAATTCTGCTGAATGGTTAGCACGCAACAAAAGTTCTTCCCTGTACCTTGGTACACGTGACAATAAACTAAACTGGAAGACTAAGAACGAGCTGGACACTAAGAAACAGTGTTTGACTTGTGGCTGGAACACAGTGTGAGGACACCAGGGAGATAGTAGCAAAGGTTGCAGTGACCCTCTGGAATAGTTTAGAGATACAGCGCGGAATCAGGCCCTTCGGCCCATCAAGCCACCACTGACCAGCGATCACTGCACACTAACACTATCCCGCACACACAAGGCACAAATTACAATTTTACTGAAGTCAATTAACCTACAAACTTGTACGCCTTTGGAGTGTGGGAGGAAACCGGAGCACCCGGAGAAAACCCACGTGGTCACAGGGAGAACGTTGAAACTCTGTACATACTGTATTTGTAGACAGGATCGAACCTGGGTCTCTGGCGCTGTAAGGCAGCAACTCTACCGCTGCGCCACCATACCGTGACCCAATAGAATAGAGGGAAAAGAAAATTGGGTAGTTGGTCATGAATGAATCGTAAAACGTAATTTTAAATGAAATTAGACACAAAATGTTGGAATAACTGAGCGGGTTGGGCAATATCTCTGGAGGAAAAGGAATAGGTGACGTTTCAGGTCGGAATCCTTCTTCAGGCTGGTCTATGTTCAGCGTTTTGTGTCTATCTTCGGTATAAACCAGCATCTGAAGTCCCGAGCCGAAACGTCACCAGTCCTTTTTCTCCAGAGATGCTGCCTGACGCGCTGAGTTACTCCAGCGCTTTGTGTTTATCCGCAGTTCCTTTCTACACATTTTAAATGAACTATTCTTTGTGTTACCAGACCTGTAAATCTGGGATAATTGGTTGATCGATCTCCCCTCCTAACCCCATTTGCTCGCCTACTCCCCATATCCTCTGACGCATGTACTAATCAAGAATCTACACTACAAACCAACTGACTCACATGGCTATCTGGATTACACGTCTTCCCACCCTGCCCCCTGTAAAGACTCCATCCCCTACTCCCAATTCCTCCGCCTACGCCGCAACTGTTCCCAGGATGAGACATTCCATACCAGGGCATCGGAAATGTCCTCGTTCTTCAGGGAACGGGGATTCCCCTCCGCCACCATAGATGAGGCTCGCACCAGGGTCTCATCCATACCCCGCAACACTGCTCTCTCTCCCCATCCCCGCACTCGCAACAAGGGCAGAGTCCCCCTGGTCCTCACCTTTCACCCCACCAGCCGGCAAATACAACACATAACCCTCCACCATTTCCGCCACCTCCAATGTGACCCCACCACTCGCCACATCTTCCCATCTCCCCCCATGTCTGCCTTCCGCAAAGACCGCTCCCTCCGTAACTGCCTTGTCAATTTTTCTCTTCCCTCCCGTACCACCCCCTCCCCGGGCACTTTCCCTTGCAACCGCAAGAAATGCAACACCTGTCCCTTCACCTCCCACCTCGACTCCATTCAAGGTCCCAAGCAGTCGTTCCAGGTGCGACAAAGGTTCACCTGTATCTCCTCCAACCTCATCTACTGCATCCGCTGCTCTAGATGTCAGCTGATTTACATCGGGGAGACTAGGCGGCGGTTGGGCGATCGTTTCGCCGAACACCTCCGCTCAGTCCGCAATAACCTACCTGAATTTCCGGTGGCTCAGCACTTCAACTCCCCCTCCCATTCCCAATCCGACCTCTCTGTCCTGGGTCTCCTCCATTGCCAGAGTGAGCAACACCGGAAATTGGAGGAACAGCACCTCATATTCCGCCTGGGCAGCTTGCGTCCTGATGGCATGAACATTGAATTCTCCCAATTTTGCTAGCCCTTGCTGTCTCCTCCCCTTCCTTAACCCTCGAGCTGTTTCCTCCCATCCCCCTGCCCTCGGGCTCCTCCTCCTCCCCTTTTTCCTTCCTTCTCCCCTCCCACCCCCCATCAGTCTGAAGAAGGGTTTCGGCCCGAAACGTTGCCTATTTTCTTCGCTCCATAGATGCTGCTGCACCCGCTGAGTTTCTCCAGCAATTTTGTGTACCCAAGAATCTATCTATCTCTGCCTTAAAAATATCCGCTGACTTGGTCTCCACAGCCATCTGTGGCGAAGAATTCCACAGATTCACCAACCTCTGTCTAAATAAATTTTTCCTCATCTTCCTAAAATAACGTCCTTTAATTCTGAGGCTATGGCCTCTAGTCCTAGACTCTTCCACTAGTGAAAACATCCTCTCCACATCCACTCTAACCAAGCCTTTCACTATTCTGTATGTTTCAATGAGGTCCGCTCTCATTCTTCAAAACTCCAGCAAACAGGCCCAGTGCCAACAAACGCTCATCATAGGTTAACATGGGATAATTCTTGTAAAACTCCTCTGGACACTCTCCAGAGCCAGCACACCCTTCCTCAGATATGGTGACCAACATTGCTCACAATATTCCAAATGCGGCCTTACCAGCCCCTTATAGAGCCTCAGCATTACATGCCTGTTTTTGTATGCAAGCCATCTTGAAATAAATGCTAGCATTGAGTTTGCTTTCTTTACTACCGATTCGACTTGCAGATTAACTTTTCTGGGAATTACTTTTACTCTTTATTTAACTGAAGAAACTCTTGCTATCCTCTTTTATATTATTGGCAAGCTGACCTTCGTATTCCCTTTTCTACCCATATTGCCTTTTTGGTTATCCTCTGTTGTTCTTTAAAACCTTCCCAATCCTCTGGCTTCCCTCTAATCTTTGCTTTGGTTTAGAGGTACAGAGCAGAAACAGGCCCTTTGGCCCACCGAGTCCATGCCGACCAGCGATCCCCTTGCGCTAACACTATCCTATACACTAGGGATAATTTACAATTTTGATCTAAATCGATTAACCTACAAACCTGTACGTCTTTGGTGTGTGGGAGGAAATGAAACCCACGCAGTCACGGGGAGAACAACTTAACTCCGTACAGACAGCACCCGTAGTCAGGATCGAACCTGGGTCTCTGGTGCTGCAAGGCAGCAACTCTGCCGCTGCACCATCGTGCTGCCCAGAAGTGCCCTTCTCCAGTATTGAGGCAGCACTGACCCAGGCTGGTGAAACTTTTTCTTTGGGATAGTGGAAGGTGCTGGTGAGCCAAGACACATGGGATGCCTGACCTCTAACCTGTTCTTTCACCACGCCATGAATCTGGCTGGTTGACCAACTGACTCCACTGCACCTCCCACACCCAGGTGCGTCACCATTTATAAGGACAATGACAGCAGGCACATGGGAACACCACTACCTACAGATGGACACAAAGTGCTGGAGTAACTCAAGGGGTCAGGCAGCATCTCTGGAGAAAGAGAACAGGTGACGTTTACAGGGTGATACCCTTGTTCAGACTGAGGAAAGTGGGCGAAAAAACTTTCCACCCCCTTCTTATCTTCATGCAAGCAAATACGAATGTCCAGTCAATGTCCACGATGCTGATACATAATCAATATGACTCCATTGTAAATATTAATAATGCTCTTCACCAGTGGCGGACTGGCCAGGGTGTCAACTTGCCCGATTGCAAGTGGGCCCCTGCTGGTTGGTCCCCTATATCAAGTGGGCCCCTGATGAAGTGGGTCCCCTATATCAAGTGGGCCCCTGATGAAGTGGGTCCCCTATATCAAGTGCCCGGGCCCCGATGAATTGGGCCCCCTTTCTCTCCTAGCAAACAATATTTTTAGACCCAGTCCGCAACTGCTGGAATTATTAACGTCAGGTTAGCGTTTGGATAGGCAAGAGCTCATAAGGGCTTTGTGTGTGGGAAATTGATAGAGTTCTTTGACGAGGTCACCAAGAGGATCAATGAGGACAATGGACATTGTCTATGTGGACTTCAGCAAGGCCTTTTACAACGTCCTGCATGGTGGACTAGTCTGGAAGGTTAGAGCAAAGGTTATGGGTGTGGTGGTGAAGAAGGCTTGCCTTCATCAGTAAGGCTATTGTGCACAGGATTGGTACATCATGTTACAATTGTATACCATGTTGGTGAGGCTGCATTTGCAGTACTGTGTGCACCCAGTGATAGGGAGGGTGTCATTAAGCCAGAGAGATTGATTCGGATCTTACCAGGAGTTGAGTAATAAGGAGAGGCAGGTTAGGCTGAGACTTTAGATGATGCGTGTCCTTATAGAGGTATATAAAATCTTGTGGGCATAGATAAAGTGAATGGTCACAGTCTTTTTTCCCAGAGTAGAGGAGTCCAGAACTGGAGTGCATAGGTTTAAAGTGAGAGAGAAAAGACCTAAAAGAGACCTGAAGGGCAATTTCTTTGTGCGGAGAGTGGTGCCTGTATGGACCAAGCTACAAGAGGAAGCTACAGAGGCAGGTGCTGCTGTAGAGGTAGCTAATGGTGATGTTTAAATGATATTTGGGCAGGAACAAGGATTGGAAAGGTTTAGAGGGGAGTGGGCTAATGGGACGGGCTCAGGTATAAAACCTGGTCAGCATAGACAAGTTGGAATGAAGGCCAGCATAACTCTATAACCTTTTGACTCCCTATGCCAAGCCAAAGGACTACTGAACCTCTGTGTACATCAGTGTATGATGAGGAAAACCACCCTTGAAGGGCAGGATCAGTGATGAGTGAGGAGGAATTTAAGCTACATTAGCCGGGTGATAGAGTGAGTCAACTTTCTTCATCGAGGGAGTGTGGAGATCACAATGAGGAGCAATGAAGGAGAAGCAAAGCTCCATCTCCTGAGTCTTCTTCATCAAGGACCTCACTTGTAGGGTCAGAGTTGAACTGGAGAGAGTTCCAAAGTGTGAGGAGACTGCCTTTAGCCATGCTGACAAACAGCCAGTTAGTCATTCACTCAGTGAGTTGTTGCTGTTGCAGCTGGTTACTAGATGGGTCCTGCTGATCTACACCCAACTGGGGTCAAGGTTAACACGTGTTGGACCATGTGGCAGAGTTGAAGACCTACACAGGAAATCTCAATGACCGTGGATGCTGCTTGCCACCTTTAGTAAAGTGCGAGGACCTTTACCTGGTGAATCACAGGAGATTATGGGATGGATGGAGATACAAGCCGCAGTGGTTGCTCTCGATGAATTCATGGGCTTTTGATCATCATAATCCAGGGAAGAAATTGCATCTCACAGACTGGGTCTAGCTTTGTCCCATTGGCGAGATTAATTCAGTAGAAACAAGGAACCGCAGGTGGTGGTTTACAAAAGAAGACACGAAGTGCTGGAGTAACTCAGTCGGTCAGGCAGCATCTCTGGGGAACATGGATAGATGACCTTTTGGTTTGGGACCTTTCTTCAGTTCGAGGTAGGGGGATAGAAAGCTGGAAGGGAGGAGGGGCAGGACAAAGCCTGGCAGGTGATAGGTTGCTACAGGTGAGGAAGATTTTTTGATAGGCAGGACAAAGGTCAGTGATGAAAGGACAGAAAGAGGATTGAAGAGTTATGAATTATGTGGCTAGAGGAAGACATGAAGATTGAAGGGAAGGGGAGCGATACGTGTGAATCCAGGTGGAGTGCTTGGGAGAGGAGGGGAAGGGAAAGCGGATGGAAGGAGATGGTATATGGGCATATACGGTGGAAAGAAGGGAGTGTTATTACCTAATTCAATGTTGATACATTGGGATGTATCAACACAATATGAGATCTTGTTCCTCAAGTTGATGCGTGGTTTTACTCTGGCAATGGAGGAGGCCCAGGACAGAAAGGTTAGTACGGGAATGGGAGTTAAGGTGATTAGCACACACGAGATCCAGTAGGCCTTGGCGTAAGTGTTGAGCAAAACAGTGGTCATCTACTTGGTCTGGCCAATGTACCAGGAGCACTGGCTGCTGTGGACGAGGTTATATCAGTGATTGACCACACAGACACTTCCCCGCCATCTCCAAGGTGAGAAGTGGCCCTTTCTGTTGACAAGTCTACAAGCACTGGCTGCAATGAAGGGAAGGAGGTTGTGAACATGAGCGACAGTTACAACGGCGCAGGGGAAGGTATGAGCAAAGACCCCAGGACGATGTGACCCTCGGGTGTGGACCCAGAGCTGTGGCTCGATCTCAAGGAGGAGCCGCCACTCTGATGCGCTTTCGCAGAAGATATCCGGTACAATCTTACTTCAGGAACGTTGCCAATAGTTATGGCGTGTGGCATGTGGCGTGTGGCGTGTGGCGTGTGGCGTGGAACAGAGACAGAGTTGGAGGATAATGTGAAGTGAATCTTCACATAATCTGGAGAAGGCAGGAGAATGGGGTTGAGAGGGAAAGATAGATCAGCCATGATTGAATGATGCAGTAGACTCGATGGGCCGAATGGCCTAATTCTGCTCCAATGCTTCTGAACCTACCAACAACATCAAGGGAAATTGCAAGAAGCTGCCATAGCCCTGCCCAAGCAATCCCTGCTCAGTGATATCTGTAGGTTCTGCAGGTCCCTTTATAGGAAGGGTGATGAAGGACCAATGCGAGTCTCCTAGAATGCACACAGAGCTTCCAGAGAAAGTCACAAAGTGCTGGAGTAACTCAGGGGGTCAGAAGAAGAGTCCCGACCCAAAATGTCCCCAACCCGTGTTCTCCAGAGCGACGCATGTGTTTCCTCCGAGTCCTCCACTTTCCTCCCACATCCCAAAGACATGTGGGTTCGTAGGTTATGTTCAGGAAGGAACTGCAGGTGATGGTTTGTACCGAAGATAGACACAAATGCTGGAGGCAGGCAGTGGCCAGGGTGTGCAGAGGGTTATTGGGGTGAGACTCGGCCTTGACTGTGCTGGTGGACTTGCCGAGGCAGCTGGAAGTGTAGATGGAGTTTGTAGGAAAGTAGTGTGGGACTTCAGGCCTCAGTACATTCTGCCCAACGGTAGCAGCGAGGAGAGGGCAGGGCACAGAGAGTGGGGATCACGCTGCCTTGATGATAGAGGCTGTCTTCTTGAGTCCGTGCCACATGTAGATGCTTTAGATGGTGGAGAGGGCTGAGCACGTGATGGGCCAGGAACGGCCCACCTTCTAGACTTCGTTTGACTGTATTTTTTCGCGCATAGTGCGTTACGTTTTATTCCTATTGGGACGATAGACAATAGACAAGGTGCAGGAGTAGGCCATTCAGCCCTTCAAGCCAGCACCACCATTCAATGTGATCATGGCTGATCATCCCCAATCAGTAACCCCGTTCCTGCCTTCTCCCCATATCCCTCTGACTCCGCTATCTTTAAGAGCCCTATCTAGCTCTCTCTTGAAAGACAGACACAAAACGCTGGAGTAACTCAGCAGGACGGGCAGCATCTCTGGAGAGAAGGAATGGGTGACCCTTGGGGTCGAGACCTTCACAGAAAGTAGGCAAAGTTTAAAATGGCTTCTTAAGAAGAGCTACGCTGTTTGCCTGCTGCACTGTGAACGTGGAGGGTTATAATAACATTGCTCAATGTGTTCAAATATCCGATAATACCAGCACTCAGATCCACCAGCACAGATGCAAAACTGAGTAAAGGGCCAGGTGAAGGGCTGTGTCCACCTCCGATGTTCTCTAGATTATGTTCTACCAGTATCACTGATCATCCTGCCTTCATTGATTAAAGGACACAGTTTGGAAACAGGCCCTTCGGCCCACCATTGATCACCCATTCACACTAGTTCTCTGCTATCCCACTTTCTCATCCACTCCCAGCGACAATTTCTTCTCAGCTGTTATCAGTCAACTGCACCATCCTATCACCAACTAGAGAGCAGTCCCAACCTACCATCTACCTCATTGGAGACCCTTCGGACTATCTTTAATCAGACTTTACTACACATTATCTTGCACTAAACGTTATTCCCTTTATTCTATATCTGTACAATGTGGTCGACTTGGTTATAGTCATAAACAGTCTTTCCACTGACTGGATAGTTTGCAAGAATAAACATGACAATGAACACATTTTACAGACAAGTTCACAGATGCCAATTGACCTATAAACCCGCACGTCTTTGGGATGTGTGAGGAATCCGGAGCGCCCGGAGGAAACCCACGCGGTCACGGGGAGAACGTGCAAGCTCAGCACAGACAGCGGCCGAGGTCAGGATTGAACCCAGGTCTCTGGCGTTGTGAGCCAGCAGCTCTACCAGCTGTGCCACCATGTCGACCCAAAGGTACCTTGGTGTGTGGACTGCTTGCACATCTGTAACCCAGCACCAGGCAGCAGCTTCAGGGGATGTACGACAGTGGAAGAGCAGGGGCAGGCATACTGCCTGGACAGTCTGTCTGGGTGGGAGGCGGGGGGGGGGGGGGGGGGGGGGGGGGGGGGAGGGGGGGGTAGGAGGGAGGGGGGTGGTTTTATGTTCCTCTTTCATCCGCCATGCACTGTGGCAGATCATTCCCCGCACCTCTGGGGAGTTCATAAAATGTGCAGAAACTCAGAAAGGTTTTGCAGCTGGGGAAATGAAAATCAGTTAAAAGCAAAATAATCATGGGGAGAATCTGAAATCAAAGCAGAGTGCGGGGAATAATAGCAGCCCGGGATCGTCCGAGAGACCTTGTTTGTCCACAATGATCTGCTTATTAACTAATAACTGCATTTTATTGCCAGAGGCCGAGATGTTAACAGCAATTGACAGCGTATTGGAATTCCTTAGAGAGCAGGACAAGTAAAAACCCTAGGCCATGGCACGCCACAATACTGGCCATTGTCCACAGCCATTGGGAAATGAATGCCTTCTCAGGGAAATAGGCCAGGCCATTGAATGGCCCTCTATTTAACAGTTGACTGCTCGCTGACATTCCTAACAGAGCACAATGCCCATTGAGTTCATACTGGAGTTTTCAAAATTCCTACAGCTTTTTATTCAGTGTGTTCGGCTCAGTGTATCTGTGGTTTCAGGGGGGAGGGGAGGGCGAGGGGGGAGCGGGGGAAGGGAGAGAATGAGTTTGCAAAAGAGCAACGGGCGGTTTGTGCGTCCTGTTGCCGTGTGGGCTGGAGGGAGTGACGAGTGCTCGCGGGTCTGGGCCAATACTGGCCACCGACCTGATGAGGCTGCCGGACAGCCGGCTCTCCGTCACCATAACCTTCCCACCGCAACATGAGCAGTCCTGAACCACTCGCTGCCTCGAAGATAGACAGACACAAAATGCTGGAGTAACTCAGCGGGACAGGTAGCATCTCTGGAGAGAAGGAATGGGTGATGTTTCGATACTATACGATAGAATTTTATTTATCCCAGTAGCGAGATTAATTTGTCAACGATGATAAAAAACACAATTTACATGAAACATGAAACATGAAAATAAAGTAATGAGTGGAAAGGCTTTGGGGATGTGCAAAGATTGAGAAGGTTGTGGGGGGGGGGGGGGTCAGTTTCAGTCTCAGTCTCAGTCTACCCCATGACAGAAGGGGGAGGAGTTGCACAGTTTGATAGCCACAGGGAAGAGGGATCTCCTGTGGCGTTCTGTGCTGCATCTTGGTGGAACCAGTCTGTTGCTGAAGGTGCTCCTCAGGTTGACCAGTGTGTCATGGAGGGGGTGAGCTGTATTGTCCAGGATGCTCCGCAGTTTGAGGAGCATCCTCCCTTCCCCCCCCCAAGGCCACCTCCCATGAATCCAACTCTGCCCCCAGGACGGGGCCAGCCTTCCTGATCAGTTTATTGATCCTATTGGCGTCTGTGGCCGTCGCCTTGCTGCCCCAGCACACAGCAGTGAAGAAGATGGCGCTGGCTACCACCGACTGGTAGAACATCTGCAGCATCTCACTGCACACGTTGAAAGAGCGGAGCCTTCTCAAAAAGTACAGCCCACTGTCCGTCCTTGTACAGGGCCTCAGCGTTCCTGGACCAGTCCAGGTATTTGTACTCCCTGTACATCCACACCATTGATGGAGACAGGGGAATGGGGTGTTCCTCCCCTGCTAAAGTCCACCACTAACTCCTTAGTCTTGCTGGTGTTGAGCTGCAAGTGATTCAGCCCACACCACTCAACAAAGTGGTTGACTACACATCTGTATTCAGCTTCTCTCCCCACACTAGTGCAGCCCACTATTGCAGTCATCTGAAACGTCTGCAGTTGGCAGGAGGCGGAGTTATATCTGGTCCGAGGTGTTGATGGGGAACAGGAAGGGAGAGAGGACCGTTCCCTGTGGGGCCCCTGTGTTGCTCACCAACATGTCCGAGACACAGTTCTGTAGCCTGACATATTGTGGTCATCCAGTCAGGTAGTTGATGATCCAGGACACCAGTGGGACATCCACCTGCATCTTCAGCAGTTTGCTCCCTAGCAGTGCAGGCCGGATCATGCTAAAAGCACTGGGAAAGTTAAAAAAACACGCCTCTCACAATGCTTCCCGGGTTATCCAGGTGAGCAGAGGAATGATGGAACAGGTGGAGGATGACTTCCTCAATCCACATCTTTGCTTGGTAAGCGAACTGCAGGGGGTCCAGGTAGGGTTTAACCAGGGGTCACAGGTGAGTGAGGACCAGCCTCTCCAGGGACTTCATGATGTGTGGTCAGTGCCACCAGTCTGTAGTCATTGGAGGAGCTGGGGCTCATCCTCTTTGGTACAGCAACCATGCAGGATGTCTTCCACATCACGGGATCCTTCTCCAGGCTCAGGCTCAGGTTAAAGGTATGCTGGAGTACTCCGCACAACTGGCTGGCACACACACACATGCCTTGTGTACCCTAGGGCTGGCACTATCGGGACCCGTGGCTTTGACTGGGCGGAGTTTGCTCAGCTCCTTCCTCACCTGCTCAGCCTTGATGGTCAGGCATGGCAAGGAAAGGGCAGAGGAAGTGGATCAAGGGGATAGAGGGGGAGAGACAGTTGGGGGGCAGGTGGGAGGGTGGGCAGAGGCCCCACCATCAAATCTATTAAAAATCAGGACCAGTACTGATTGTTTTCCCTCCCCAGGCCACTGGTCTTCTTGTAGCCTGTAATGCTCTTCATCCTGCTCCACACATCCCTCTTGTTGTTCCGCAGAACTTCACGTTCCAGCTTCGTCCTGTACTCGTCCTTGCCCTGTCTCAGTCTCGCCTTCAGGGCTTTCTGCTCCCGTTTCACCTCCTCTGTGTCACCATTCCTGAAGGCCCCCTCCTTCTGGTTGAGAAGGGCCTTTGTGTCACTGGTGACCCAGGGCTTGTTGCGGAGAGAAGGAATGGGTGACGTTTTCCAGTCAAGACCCTTCTTCTGACTCGGAAGATTCAGACTTCTTCAGATTCAGTCTTGACCCAAAACGTCACTCATTCCTTCTCTCCGCTGAGTTAAGGGCCTGCCCACCAGCATGTGATTGCATGCGTCTAGCGCGACCAAATGTGGTGGCTTGAGGCGTACGGCCTCGCGGGGCCGGTCCCACTTCCAACCGCGGAGGCGTATGGAGTTGTGCAGGGCTGGTCCTGACATCATACTCACCAATCAGCTGGGCAGGAGGCGGGTTGAATTTGGACGTTGCACGTCGTCGGGCGGTTACGTCATCAAGCAACGGCACGCGCTAGGCGTACGGCATCACGACGCTGTGTACGACGTCAAGACGCTGCGTACGGCCTCAATGCGGCTGCGGGCCGACAGGCCGTTGTCACGCGGGATTTTCGGACAGTGCAAGATTTTTGGAGCCCCGCGCGATGTCGGGACCAGCTCCGTACAACTCCATACGCTTCCACCGATCGAAGTGGGACCGGCATGCTGGTGGGACAGGCCCTTTACTCCAGTATTTTGTGGCTACCTTTGGTGTAAACCAGCATCTGCAGCTCCTTCCCAGTACGATCTACCTCATTGGTGATCCTCGGACTATCTTTGATCGGACTATACTTTATCTCGCACTAAACGTTACCCCTTTATCATGTATCTGTACACTGTGGACGGCTCGATTGTAATCATGCATTGTCTTTACGCTGACTGGTTAGCACGCAACAGAAGCTTTTCACTGTACCTCAGTACACGTGACAATAAACTAAACTAGACTGAACTAAAGTGATCTGAGAGGATTCAGTGTCTGATCTTAGAGTCACCAGTGCACAGTGGGGATAGTGTGACACGTGAAGCACATGATGACGGGCATTTAACACACAACATACAACATATGTGGTCTCAACCTGAAACGTCGCCCATTCCTTCTCTCCAAAAATGCTGCCTGTCCCGCTGAGTTACTCCAGCTTTGTGTGTCTATTGTCGGTTTAAACCAGCATCTGCAGTTCCTCCCTACATAGAACATAGAACAGTACAGCATGGGAACACGCCCTTCCACCCACAATGTCTATGCTCAATATTGTCCCTTGACCGACCCTTGTCTACCTGCACATCTTCTTATTCCGTGTGGCATGCACAGCCTAAAGTTGTTGGACAACTTGTTCTATTTGATCTTCCATTTTGTGCACGTCGAGTTGATTACATTAGTCGAAACAGGGCGGACCACGTGAAGGTTGCAATCTTCCACCCCTACCTGCAAATAATCCAAGTCCATCCATTCCCCACACACCCATGTACCTATCCAAATGTATCGTAAATGCCATGTCTGCCACAACCACATTCCAGGCATCCCCCAAAAGGTTGCCTTGCACATCTCCTTTAAACTTTGCCTTTCTCACCTTAAACCTATGATATTTAATATTTCCATTTGGCATATTATATTTCTATGCTGGGAACTAGGTCCAGCCAGCATGACTATCTATGCCTCGTAATTTTATACACTTTGATCTGGTATCCCCACAACCTCTGTGTTCCAGAGAAAACAATCCAAGTCTGTTCATAGACATAGAGACAGAGAAAATAGGTGAAGGAGTAGGCCATTCGGCCCTTCGAGCCTGCCCCGCCATTCAATATGATCATGGCTGATCATCCAACTCAGTATCCTGTACCTGCCTTCTCTCCATACCCCCTGATCCCTTTAGCCACAAGGGCCACATCTAACTCCCTCTTAAATATAGCCAACAAACTGGCCTCAACTACCTTCTGTGGCAGAGAATTCCAGAGATTCACCACTCTCTGTGTGAAAAATGTTTTCCTCATCTCGGCCCTAAAAGATTTCCCCCTTATCCTTAAACTGTGACCCCTTGTTCTGGACTTACCCAACATCGGAAACAATCTTCCTGCATCTAGCCTGTCCAACCCCTTAAGAATTTTGTAAGTTTCTATAAGATCCCCCCTCAATCTCTGTTCAACTTTTCCCTGCATCTAATACCCTTCAATCCAGACATCATTTGTCAATTTGAATTTTGAAGGATAAGTGGTTCATGTTCATAAATCATAGGAGCAGAACTAAACTATTCGGCCCATCGGGCCTACTCCGTCATTCAGTCATGGCCGATCTACCTTTCCTTCACCACTTTCTCCTGCCTTCTCTTCACACCCTTTGACACCCTTACTAATAAAGAACCTGTCAATCTCTGCTTTAAAAATACCCAATGTCTTGGCCTCCACAGATTCACCACCCTCTGACAAAAGAAATTCCTCCTCATCTCCTTTCTAACGTTACGTCCTTTTATTATGAGGCTGTGCCCTCTGGTCCTAGACTCTCCCACTAGTGGAAACATCCTCCTCCAGGCCTTTCACTATTGGGTAACTTTCAATGAGATCCCCCCCCACCCTTCTAAACTCCAGCGAGTACAGACCCAGAGCTGCCAAAAGGCTGATTGATCTAATGGTTCTTCACCTTCTCTCCTGTTTGAGAAATCCAGATCAGGAAGGGAATTATTCCTGAAGTTAGAGCTAAATGATTTGCAATCTCCTCTTCATACAGTGGGTTATGGAAAATGAATTTCTCTTTCTCAGGTGGATGCTGGATGTCAAACTGGAGTCTTTGAAACATAGAAACATAGAAAATAGGTGCAGGAGTAGGCCATTCGGCCCTTCGCAGCCTGCACTGCCATTCAATATGATCATGGTTGATCATCCAACTCAGTATCCTGTACCTGCCTTCTCTCCATACCCCCTGATACCTTTAGCCACAAGGGCCACATCTAACTCTTAAATATAGCCAATGAACTGGCCTCAGCTACCTTCTGTGGCAGAGAATTCCAGAAATTCACCACTCTGTGTGAAAATGTTTTTCTCATCATGGTCCTAAAGGATTTCCCCCTTATCCTTAAACTGTGACCCCTTGAGGACTTCCCCAACATCGGGAACAATCTTCCTGCATCGAGCCTGTCCAACCCCTTAAGAATGTTGTAAGTTTCTATAAGATCCCCCCTCAATCTTCTAAATTCTAGCGAGTACAAGCCGAGTCTATCCAGTCTTTCTTCACATGAAAGTCCTGACATCCCAGGAATTAGTCTGGTGAACCTTCTCTGTACTCTCTCTATGGCAAGAATGTCTTTCCTCAGATTAGGAGACCAAAACTGTACGCAATACTCCAGGTGTGGTCTCACCAAGACCCTGTTCAACTGCAGTAGAACCTCCCTGCTACTATACTCAAATCCTTTTGCTATGAATGCTAACATACCATTCGCTTTCTTCACTGCCTGCTGCACCTGCATGCCTACATTCAATGACTGGTGTACCATGACACCCAGGTCTCGTTGCATCTCCCCTTTTCCTAATCGGTCACCATTCAGATAATTTGAGATGGAATACATGTTGTTGAGGAAGTGTATCAAAGTGGTGTGCAGCAGATTAACTATTGAATCACCAACCAAGTAGCGGTGTTGGGCCTGAAAGGTCTATTCTTCTTATGCTTTTTTAGTTCAATGGAAACCTGTCAAATTCAGATATGCCAGGTGTATTACATTATCCAGCTTGTTGGTTGGTCTGAAGAAGTGTTTCGTCCTGAAACGTCACCTATTCCTTTTCTCCAAAGGTGCTGCCTGATTGACAGAGTTACTCCAGCATTTTGTGTCTGTCATTGTTTGTTAACAAAATGTATAGTCTCTACGTTAGTGGATTGAGTAAAACCTAGGGAAAGTTTCTTTGCTTCGAAAGCCCAGCACGGAGATGTCTAAAGCAAGATATCTGAAATAGTTTAATCTTCTCCAGTGTTTAATTAATTTAAGTCCAATATTAGAACTGCTTTCCATCAAGCCTCGGTGTGGCATGGTGGCATAGCGGTAAAGCTACTGCCTTACAGCGCAAGAGACCCGGGTTCGATCCTGACTGCGGGTGCTTGTTTGAAGCCTGTGTGAAGATTTTCAGATCTTCGGTTTTCTCCCACACTCCAAAGACGTACAGGTTTGTAGGTTAATTGGCTCGGTATAAAATGTAAATTGCCCCTAGTGTGTGTAGGATAATGTTAGTGTGTGGGGATCGCTGGTCGGTGCGGACTCAGTGGGCCGAAGGGCCTGTGTCCGCCCTGTATCTCTAAATTAAACTAAATTAAACTAGACTAAGCTTCCATTGCAGATAATTACACAGCAGTCCACTGTGTCTCAATGACGACCAGAGATATCCAAGCATGTAATGCACCAATTAGTGTGATGTTTCGCCACAAGGTCTATTTCATAATTTCATTAGTTCATTTGACAAGAGCAGAAATAGGTCATTCGGCCCATCAAGTCTACTCCGCCACTCAATCATAACTGATCTATCTTTCCCTCTCAACCTCATTCTCCTGCCTTCTCCCCATAACCCCATGACACCCGTACTAATCAAGAATCTATCAATCTCTGCCTTAAAAATATCCACTGACTTGGTCTCCACAGCCTGGTTGTTGAACAGATCAGGCTTTAAATGCAGGTATATCCCTGAAAAAACTCCTGGCTGTTCCCTTCCCAGAAACAGTAATGGAAATGAAAACTGCGAGTTATAGATTGGGAACTACAAAAAACTAGGACAATCCTCTTCCCATCACATACCCTTCCGTTGTCAAGGAGACGTGTTGTGGGGTCATAGCGATATTAAAACATGGACCTGAGCCATCCAAAAGCAATAGACTTTCTGCCTTAGGTACACAAAAAAGCTGGAGAAACTCAGCGGGTGCAGCAGCATCTATGGAGCGAAGGAAATAGGCAACGTTTCGGGCCGAAACCTTGGGTTTGCCCGAAACGTTGCCTTTCCTTCGCTCCATAGATGCTGCTGCACCCGCTGAGTTTCTCCAGCTTTTTTGTGTACCTTCGATTCTCCAGCATCTGCAGTTCCTTCTTAAAGACCTTCTGCCTTACATCGCCAGAGACCCTGGTTTGAGCCTGACTATGGGTGCTTTCTGGACAGAGTTTGCACGTTCTCCCTGAGACCGTGTGGGTTTTCTCTGGGTGCTCCGGTTTCCTCCCATACAGGTTTGTAGGTTAATTGGCTTTGGTAAGATTGTCATGGCAACTTTAGTGAAGTTTGGCTGTGAAGTGCTTGGTGCATGCCCTGATTATCATTATCACTTCTCTCCTTCTCCTTCATGTGGCCACTTACATGGATTCTTACTAACCCCATTTCATTCTCCCGCACATTCCTATCAACACCCCTGAGAGGCTCCACCTCTCACCAACACTACAGCAGCTAATTCATCTACCAGCCCGCAGTCTGTGAAATGGAAAGGAACTGCAGGTGCTGATTTATATCACAGACAAACACAAAGTGCTCTCTGGAGACCATGGATAGGTGATGTTTCGGGTCTGGACCCATCTTCAGACTGATTGTGGGTGGGGAGGGGGAGTGGGTGAGGGGGAAGAGACTAAAAAAAAACCAATGGACAAATCACCTCAACTGTTAGCCAGAGGGAGAACGTGCAAACTCCACACAGTCAATGTCCGAGGTCAGGATTGAACCTGTGTCACGGGACTTGTGAGCTGCAGCTCCACTGGCTGTGTCACCGTGTTGTGAGTCAGAGGGATATGAGGGTGAGTGTGAGTTTAGATTCTGGGGCTGTGATGAAACTGATGGTAAGCTTGCTGAAGCTGTGTACACTGGGCTCCCCTGCACCCAGCTCTGGCTAAAGTCACCTCCTGAGGTCAGGCAGTCCCGATGTAGTCTCCTCCTGAAGATAGACACAAGATGCTGGAGTAACTCAGCAGGACGGGCAGCATCTCTGGAGAGAAGGAATGGGCTGACGTTTTGGGTCGAGACCCTTCTTCAGACTGATTTAAACCAGCATTTGCAGTTCTTTCCTCCTGAACTCAGAACACAGGGTGACTAAAGTCTGACACACTCCCAGCTCTAAAACCCTCATCCCAGACTAACTTAGAGTTTATCTTTAAATAATAATCCCAAAGAAAAAAAAAATCTACCCTCACCTCCCCGCAACCGACCAACCGAGTTGCCTGGCTCTTTAAAAGTGAGATTCAGTGCATTAGCAGAGTTAATCAGTTCAGGACAAAGTAAGACAGGAATTAATTTATTTTGGACCCATCCCACATGGTGGAAGTGAACAGAGGCCGGGCAGACAGCATGAATACGTTGGTGTGGGGTAGAGCTCAGGGAGGCCAAGGGCAGTCACTGCAAGAAAAGCCTTTGTGAAAAACCGTCAGTTTAATAATGTTGAATTATCCCAAGTGGAATTGACTTAACAAAACACTGACACGTTCGCTCTTGCGAGTGTGTTCAGCTTCCCATCTCCCGAGCTGTCAGCTGCACCGTCTGCTAAATGAACTGGCGGGCATAAATCTTTTTTTTCTTCTTACCCCACTCATAAACTAACTGTGTTTAATTCTTTTTCAAATGTTGAGTTTTTCAAATAAACAACTCATCTGACACTTTCCTGGGCCATTGCTCTCACGCCTCTCCCTGCTCGGTGTGGTGTTTATGTTAGTTTGCACTGCGTTAGGGAACAGTTAAGCAAGTTCCCTCCACGTGTGTGACACAACGTGGACTAGAGGGGATGGGAACAGCGATGGGGAGACAGAGGGGGAGACAGACAGGGACAGGCGAGGGGGGGAGAGGGGAGGGGGGGAGAGAGAGGGGGAGAGAGGGAGATGGGAGAGGAGAGGGAGAGAGAGAGGGGGGGGGAGAGGGGGAGAGAGGGAGAGAGGGAGAGAGGAGGAGAGGGGGAGAGAGGAGGGAGGGGGGAGGGAGGGAGAGGGAGAGGGGGAGAGGGAGAGAGGGGGGAGAGAGAGGAGAGAGAGGGAGGGAAGAGGGAGAGAGGGGGGAGAGAGAGAGAGAGAGAGGAGAGGGAGAGAGGGAGAGAGAGAGAGAGAGAGAGAGAGAGAGAGGGAGAGAGGAGAGAGAGGGGGAGAGGGGGGGAGAGGGAGAGAGAGGGGGAGGAAGAGGGGAGAGAGAGGGGGAGAGAGGGAGAGAGAGAGAGGGAGAGGGGGAGAGGGAGAGAGGGGGGAGAGGGGGGAGGGAGAGGGGGAGAGAGGGGGGGAGGAGGGGGGTGGATAGGAGAGGGGAACAGGGGAAGGGAGAAACAGAGAGAGGGGGGGTAGAGTGAGATGGGGGAGAGTATGGGGAAGAAGGGAGAGGGAGAGGGGGGGGGAGAATAAAAGGGGGAGAGGGAATGGGAGAGAGCGGGAGAGGGAGAAGGAGAGGGAGAGGGAGACGGAAAGAGGGAGTGGGAGGGGGAGGGGAGAGGGAGTGGCAGAGGGTGAGGGAGAGGGGGAGAGGGAGAGGAAGGGGGGGAGAGTGGGGGGGGAGAAGGAGAGGGAGAGAGAGGGAATGGGAGGGGGAGGGGGAGGGAGACGGAGGAGAGACACAAAAGCTATCAAGGATGAGAGAGAAAGTGATTAACAGTGAGAGAAGGAAGGAGAATATCAGAAATATAAAGTGCAACAGGAAGAAACATTTTGGTGGGGTACAAGCAATGAGTGTTGAGGAGAAAGAGACAAAGGCTCTTTGAAATGGCAAGGTCTAGCGATATAATGAAGAAAAGTGAAGAATAGCAGGAAGAATAAATGAAAGGCAGAAGAAGGTAATAAAGGTAAAGAAGGGCTGTAAAAGAGTAAATGAAACAGTAAAAATAATAAATGTAAAGTGATGGGTGGGTGTGGGTGACAAGGACAGACAAAGGGAGAGAGGCACGGATAAATGAAAGAGAGAACCAGATAGCAGGAGAATTGGAAAGAAACTAAAGGCACACATATGGTTGGGCAGAAATATACAGGCAGACAGAGAAAATGAAACGCAGACGGAGACACACAGAAACGACAGGGAAATTACACAGAAACAGAGAAATTAAAGGATAGAGAGACACCCAAAGCTGTGAGTGACTGCAGTGGGATAGAGACATAGCAAAATGAGAGAGACAGAAAGCAGAACACAGTCTGCTGAAGGGACATGGCTTCTTGCTGTTCTTGCTGAGCTGATGCGATATTTAATGTTGCTCCCACCTCCCACAGACCTCACACTTCTGCCCACGTCCCCCTTTTAGTTCACTGTAGTGATACAGCGTGGAAACAGGCCCTTCGGGTCCGCACTGACCACTGATCCCTGCACACTAATACTATCCTACACACATTAGGGACAATTTACAATTTTACCAAGTCAATGAACCTACTAAGCTGTGCGTCTTTGGAGTGTGGGAGGAAACCAGAGATCCCGGAGAAGACCCACGTGGGACATGGGGTGAACATACATACTCCAGACTGACAGCACCCGTAGTCAGGATCGAACCCGGGTCTCTGGCGCTGTAAGACAGCTACTCTACCGTTGCGCCACTGTTTCAACTTTACTCACATTCAGCAGCAATTACGAGCAGATTGTCCTGACAATTAATTGCAGATAGGGTTTTACTGCAGCATCCTCATTGTAGGAAAGGTAAGTGAAAATATGTCAGCAACTCCCTGACGAGACAGTAATTGTCGGTGCTTCCACCAATCTGAAATTGGACACAATATTGAAAGGTGCGGAAGGTGCAGAATTTCAAAAATGCTTTCCTAAAAACTCAAAAGAGAATCTTATTAACCATGATCACAGTGAATGGCGGTGCTGATTCGAAGGGCCGAATGGCCTACTCCTGCACCTATTGTCTATTGTCTAGAATCAGTTCATAGGAGTGCTACCGTGCAGTTTTAGTTCATATTTCGCTTGGGCAGCTTACAACCCAGCGGTATGAATAGTAACCCTTGCATTCCCTCTCTCTCCGTCCCTCCCCCACCCTAGTTTCACTGTTGTCCTGCTGAGTTTCACTGTTTGTATCCGCTCGTTATCACCTTCTCTGGAGTGGAAGATTGCAACCTTCACGTGGTCCGCCCTGTTTCGACTAATGCAATCAACTCGACGTGCACAAACGGAAGATCAAATAGAATAAGTTGTCCAACAACTTTAGGCTGTGCACGCCACACGAAAGAAGAAGAAGGTCATCTTTTCCACAGCCAACAATGGACCATTGTGGGCTCCACCCTTTCCTTGATCAGCTGGCTGGCTTTGAGTTGTCCTTTTGCATGCCTTTCATTCACATGTTCTTTGTACCTTTTCATACCCCGTCTCCCCCACCCCCCACCCTACATCAGTCTGAAGAAGGGTTTTGGCCCGAAACGTTGCCTATTTCCTTCGCTCTATAGATGCTGCCGTACCCGCTGAGTTTCTCCAGCACTTTTGTCTACCTTCGATTTTCCAGCATCTGCAGTTCCTTCTTAAACATTCTAGAAGACAACCTGTGCCTGGGACGGAGAGAATGTTTTAGAGATCGTAATTATAATTCTGTTAAACTTTGATTAATTATTGGAAGAATAGAGTTGGACCATTGCAAAATTTCACGCTGAGACCAGGCACGTGGGCACATTCAAGGAGGATCAGACAAAATATATTTCCAATAAAATAAATTGTGGATCTCCAAAATTAGACCTCGTGGAAGATTCAATAATACAAAACTTTATTGTCACGTGTACCGAGGTACAGTGAAATGTTTTGTATTGCATCCAACCTGGTAAAATCATGTAGAACTCATCTGGGCAGTACCTAGGTGACATTATGTTTTTGAGCCAACAAAGTTAAATCAATAGCAACCAATATCAGCGGAGGGTAAGATTAAAAGGGGTAAAATTATGCCAAGCAGCAGTGCAGTGCTGTCAAGGTGTTGTTGCAGGAATATGGCAGGTGATTAAAAAAAAAATAGAATGGAAAAAAAATCAAAGACTCAAAAGCCAGGTAAAATGATGGAATTTTGGAGATACAGCGCAGAAACAGGCCCTTCGGCCCACCGAGTCCGTGCCCACCAGCGACACTAACACTATTCTACACACCACAGGGACAATTTACAACTTTTACCAAGCCAATTAGCCTACAAACCTGGAGTGTGGGAAGAAACCAGGCGTCACTCATCCTTTTTCTCCAGTGATGCTGCCTGACCCACTGAGTTTCTCCAGCACTTTGTGTACATAAAATGTGAACCTATTGTGGATTAGGTACTGGACTAACCAGTTAATGTAGCTAATGTTCTGGGTGGAACGTTTTGTGTATAGGCATTGACAACTCTGATTAATTATTGCGTACACAGCCCATAACAACATCTGCAGTTCCTTTCCACACATGCATTGGTGTTATACGGCTTTGGAGGAGCAATTAAGAGTCAGTTGTGGCCGCTGTGGAATCATATGGAGGTTGGATGGGCAAGATTCCTCCTGGAAAGATATTGATGGACAAGGGTGGGTTTTGTCAACTGTTTGGTAGTTTCCTGTTACTACTACTGAGATTAATCTTTTATTTAAAATCCAGATTATTGAATTATTCGGTAATTCTTTCCCAGGCACCAAAATGTAATTGAATTTATATTCCTGGACTGTAAAACCAGGTCACTGATTATTAGTAATTGAAGATTTGAAGACATGTCATTTTGTTTAGATCTCCGTGAGACTTGTGCACATTAAATGAAGAGTTTAGTTTAGAGCTATGGCATGGAACCAGACCATTCAGCCCACAGAGTCTGCGCCTACCAGCAATCTACACACTGGGGACAATTTACAATCTTTACCGAAGCCAATTAACCTATAGACACAAAATGCTGGAGTAACTCCCGGACAGGCAGAATCTCTGGAGAGAAGGAATGGGTGACGTTTTGAGAGTCAAGATGTCAGGTGAGAAGGAGGTACATAGATAAGGTAGTGTATAGATAAGGTAGTGTAAGGTGTGAAAACAGGACAAAGGGAATGTGATCAAGGGAAATGTAGAATAGATCATTGTTAGTTGGGAGAAGGTAACAAAGCAAACAGACCTGTACGTCTTTGAAAAGTGGGAGGAAACCAGAGCACCAGGAGAAAACCCACACAGCCATAGGGAGAACGTACATACTCCTTGCAAACAGGATAGTCAGGATTGAACCCGGGTCTCTGGCACTGTAAGGCAGTAAGTCTACTGTTGAGTCACCGCTGCTATTTATTAAACACATTATCAGCAATCTTTTGGGTAAAACCTAGAGTGAATTAGGTACTGAAATAATGTATTTAATGTTCTGCTGGAACGTTTTGTGTAGTTTTTTTTAATGTAGGCATTGACAACTGCTCGGATTAAAACACATGATCTTTACATTCATCATTGATTCCAGACTAGGTGCTCTCTCATCACTTGTGATTCCAAGAGTGCTGTTTTTTTCTTGGATTGCCTTGAATATATTTCCTGTTTGGAAGCCTAATCTTTGAGATTACCATCCCATCAAATCGCAGAGGTCAAGGCAGAGTGGCCCGAGTCGGCACCAAGCCACCCACAGACCCATGAGTTTTTTGTTTGTTAAAATTTAGCAGAAATCTTGCTGGCATGAATTATTCATTGAACTGGCTTTATGTATGTTTTACACAAAGAAATCTGGCCTATTTCAACTTTCTAGTACAAGTTAATCCAGCAAAAACTGCATATAAACATCCAGGGAGATCCTCTTAAGAGCGTTTTATCAATGATTGTCAAGTACTGTTGAATTAAAGCTAATGCAAGTCCTTTGCCAAGAATTGTTCTGCATTAGGCTGGAGTGTAAACGGCATAAAGGGTGAGAGTATCGCTGCAGATCCTGCTCAGCCTTCATTTAGTAACTGAACTCCAAACATACACTAAAACATGGAAATTGTGAAACCACAAGTAGTTTACTACTAACATTTTATTTGAAAGAATGTATTTTTCAATGTGTGGATCAACAATATTATTTCAGGACAATGAATAAAGAGACTGGGCCATTAGTATTATGAACTGGGAACAGTGGAGTTATTTAGCACTGTTGAAATTGTGTAGGAATGAATGAGAGGTCGATTAATCCATGTGGGTGAAGGGTGTACAGTTCATTGATATAATATCCAACATGGGTTGAGGGATTTATCTCTACAAGACGCATACAATTTAGTGTTCAAATTAAAATGATCAGATTTGGCTATTTTTTAAAAGAACTTCCAGGAACTTAAAAAAAAAGATTACTTTGCATACGTTGATAAAGGAATTGCATAGATAGACACAAAGCTGGAATAACTCAGCGGGTCAGGGAATCTTGTTCAATTACATTCCAGGATTCAAGGTAGACCAAAATGCTGGATAAACTCAGCGGGTGAGGCAGCATCTATGGAGCGAAGGAAATAGTTGACATTTCGGGTCAAGACCCTTCTTCAGAATGATGTGAGGGTGGGATGGCGGAGATGAAAAAAGGAAGAGGTAGAGACAGTAGGCTGAGGGAGAGCTGGGAAGAGGAGGAGAAAGCAAGGACTACCTGAAATTGGAGAAGTCAATGTTCATACTGCTGATTAAAGGAATCATCAACAAAGATTCCAGCCTGTAACTTATTCCAATAGTGCTTATTCAAAACTCTCTTCAAATTCTAACACTCAACTCCTGGCAAGAAATGCAGATCAAAAGATCAGAGGATCTTGATGTGAATTAGGCACCCTGACTGCTTTGCCTTCATGCTACATATAAACCGTTGTACTGGAGGATTATCTCAAGTCTGGCTGGAGTGCTGTTTTAGGTTAAATAAAATAATGCTTTCCTTCTGAATCAGTGCAATTCCTTGCTACTATTAGACCATAAGAACAGAATATACAACTCAGTGCCTGACCACTGCTTTACCATTCAATTAGACCATGGGTGATCTATCAGTCACACCTCCCATTGTTGTCCACAGCCATTGTTACGTGAGATTGTCACCTTCCCTGCAAGTGTCTTCAAAAATAATAGGCTGTATCATTCTTGAAATGTCCCAAGAATCTGAACCTGCTACATTAACACGAATGTTCTTCTGTATCACACTGAACTTTACCCAACGGAAGAGTTGGTCTTGAAAACACATGCTGTTTCAGCATCATTTCGGAGCACTTTTTTTTACGGGTAGAGTTGCTGCCTTTCAGCGCCAGAGGCCCGGGTTCGATCCTGACGAGTGCTGCCTGTACGGAGTTTGTACGTTCTCCATGTGACTGCATTGGGTTTTCCCCAGGTGCTCCGGTTTCTTCTCACACGCCAAAGACCTACAGGTTTGTAGTTTAATTGGCTTCAGTAAAAATTGTAAATTGTCCCTAGTGTGTAGCGTGCGGGGATCGCTGGTCGGTGTGGACTTGGTGGGCCAAGGGGCCTGTTTCTGCACTGTATCTCCAATTTAACCCTTAAAGCCCCATACCAACATTCTGTGGTGTTGCAAAGAGAGGTAAATTCAGAACCTAGTCGTTGTGAAGTCATTAATTTGGTTGCATGTGAAAGGTGAGCAAGATCCATCTCCATTTCTCCCTCTTTCTTACATTGAAGTAATATACAGAGGTTTGTCAATCTGTCTATACATTTACTTTTAGACCTTAGGTATAGAGTGTGGAAACAGGGCCTGTGATCCACAGGTTCCACGCCGACCATTCCGTACACTAGCGCTGTCCTACACACTAGGGACAATTTACAATCAACAGATGCCAAGTAACCTAAAAACATGTACGGCCATGGAGTGTGGGAGGAAAACAAGCACTCAAGAGAAAACCCACACGGTCACAGGGAGAACATACGAACTCTACCATTGCACCACTGAGCCATCCTATTGCTACATTAGCATTGATTTGGGATCAAAGTAGCTCCTCACTGCCATTGCTGTGATCTTCAAAATGATCAATGCAAATCCTGGATTACAAATTCAAAGAGGCAAAGTGTGAAGGGAATGATCTGCTATTCCTGTGCGGTTCTTTCAGGTACCCGAGAAACTACCGATCAACCATGGTCCACCAAGATCTACCTGATATCCTGGTCGCTAACCATTTTAACTCCACTTCCCATTCCCATATTGACCTTTCTGTCATGGACCTCCTCCATGGCCAGAGTGAGGCCAAACACACACACAAACTGGAGGAACAGCAACTCATATTTCTCTTGGGTATCTTCTCACACAATGATACAAATGTTGAAATCTCCAGTTTTAGGTAACCTCTAACAACCCCCCCCTCTCTTTCCAACAAATACCAAATGTTTCAGAGATATATGGTTTATGCAGATTTCAAAGTCTGCCTGATTTTACCTGACCGATCCCTTCAGTCCCTGCACCAACACTCAGTGATCCCTCAACACAAGAGAAAATCATCAACGCATAATGTTCCCGGTGCTGCATCACCACGACACATAGCAAATGGAGGCAACAGCATCATCTTTAATATTAACAGTATCTTACAAACATTTCACTGAGCTATCATATTTAGAAAAATATGTACAATTTCAACAAGAATATTACAACCATTTATGAAAATATAGCACATTTTCTATATAATACAAAAACATGCATTTAAAAACCAGCACTATTTGTTTTCAATAGAGGGTGAAAGATAAGAGTACAATAAAACTTAGTTTGATTTTTTAATAATGAATCATTACTGGGGATTTTGGAGACAATCTGACTGTAGTGATGGGTTTTGAGGATAATATTTACAACTGAGAGGCTCCAGAATAGTCTTTACACAGCTTCCTGTTGGCAGAAAATCATAAACTAACTTTAACATTGCAGTCGCTCAGACTATCATCTCTTGTCCAGAGTGGAGGTTTACAACAGCATTGGACATACCTATCCAATGTGCTAACCACCTACCCCCAGTGTCTTTTTAAAATTGCAGTTTTTTCCTTTTTCTTCCCTCCCACAAATATGTAATATGTGATTCTGCTCCATTGTTTGTAGTTTTTTTTTTTTTTGCACAATTTGCGAGCATTGCCACTTTTCATTTCACTGCACATCTCGTATGTGTATGTGACGAATAAACTTGACTTGACTAGAAGACCGGCTAAGTGTACCCTCCTATTTATTGCTTATCATGACAAAATAAAATGTGGGACCTTTGATTTTCCAACGTGAGACTATGAATCAGGAGTGCTCAATTGGAATAAATAACTGCTCCACGCTTGGAATGACAGATCTTGATAATTGTTAACCTTTTTATGATATTTAATGGAGAGGTATTTAACACAAACCTATTTGGATATGCAGGGAATGGATGGATATGGGTTATGTACAGGTAGATAAGTGATGATCTTAGCATCATGCTCAACACAGACATTGTGGGCCGAAGGGCCTGTTCTTGTGCTGTACTGTTTTATGTTCTAATAATATGTTATAATAAATGTTGGGCTGTTAATCTTCCGAACTCTGGGATTAAGGGAGATTTGAAAGGCCATCCCTGCATCAGGCGTTTTATAACGTGATCCAAGAAAAACGGAACAACCTACAACCTTTCTAAAGTCACATGATTGATAAAATATTAAATATTTGCCCACATCATCCTTTGGGGGTCAGTAAGAGGCATTACAAAGGATGGTCTATGTTAGCTTCCCTCTTTGCTGCGGTGGGTTAGCCAGAGGAGGTTGAAAAGTGCAAACTCCTTGAACAGACAATGTTTTGGAAAGAAGAAATTTTAACCTTGATATTTACATTTTTTCCAACCAAACAAATTTGTACACTTCCAACAGAAACCCACTTAAAACATTGATTTACTTGTTTCTTTTAAACTCTGATAGAGCCATTGAGTATTTTTATTTTGGTTTTATTCTGACACTGGCTCCTAACCAATTGCTTGCAGTCCTTGTCCAACCCAGAGTAAAAAAATCACACAGGAAGAGAGTCGTTTCACCAGCCAGTGGATTATAGTGAACTGCCAGCAGTTTGGATACAACTTGGGGAATTTATTTTTAGCAAGATGAACCAAATGCAAATAAAAAGACAGATAGCGGTTATGCAAGGAACGAGTTTCAAAGTTTGAGGTTGGAGTAGTGATGGTGGGTCGGTAATGATAAGGAGCGGTCAGTAGATGAGTGGTCAGGAAATCATATAACTGGGGTGACTATAAGGAAGGTGTCCATACCCATGAATATACAGGTCTAGGTCTTATGTTAAGTTAAACCCGTTAAGGAGAAGAGACATAACCAACAGGGGAAAGAGAAACTTAGCATACTTATGGTCCCATTGAAAGCATCAAGTTGTCCCAGAAGTTGAATGGCTACATTGGGCTTAAGTTGCCCGAACCAGAGGTTCGTGTTTTTCTCCATGTTACCTCACTAAAAAGTTAATTAACACCTATGGTTGGATTGGGGAAAGTGCAGTTTCTGGAAGCCTCTGGACCCAGGGACACCCAGAGTCAAAGCTGCTGCAACCAATTCATGAGCAAGAGTACCTGGAGACTGGATACATTAATAATCATCTACACTCTAATATATAATGCACAATAGAATGAAAGGAGATCATGAAACTGCACACTGGATCTGTAATATATACAGCTGCAATGTCAACCAAATTCAAACAGTGCCAATGAAACTTCATTTCACCTCAATTAAAAATTAAGTCAATATTGTAACAGCTGGGTAAATGCATCCAAAAAGTGCATTAATTATACAGCTGTACATTTAAAACTGTCATACTCCTTGTTAAAAAGCATTATTATAACAACGTTAGTAGTGCAGATGAATCTGCTGCACGTCTCTGTTTTATATGAGTAAAGACCTGTGAAGCTATTGGCTGGCAGTTGCATCTCTCTTTTCATGGACATTGAATACTTTATTGTACATGGGACTTCTTGTTCTATTAGAAAAACAAGTCTAAATACTCAGCACAAACCAAGCAGTGAAAGGTGGGATTTTTCATCTGAGTTGGCCATGTGTCTTCAGCCAGTGATGGAAACACCAGGTGTAGCACAAAATGGACATGCTGAAACTTAGCCTGTGGTGCGGCCTTATCTCTTCCTAACTTGTTGATTTGTTTAAAACAAGCAGATTATTATATGACGGCAATAGATTCATGAGTACAATGCAAACCAGAGAAGAGGATGATTTCAACCCGATGTGAATCAAGTTGATCCATGTAAATGGAGTTGGTTTAATAAGCATGTCTGACGGGATTGAGCATTTCTTTTTACCAGTCCCATTATCTACATATCAGCAACTATTGTCGCTCTGCATTACCCACAGGTTCCCATTCCCACTATTTGCAGCACTCGCCCCAAGGGTCATTGCATGGATCAGCTCCTGCATCTCACAGTCTGGCCATTGAACCTCAAAATGTCCTCCTTCCAAGTGCTTGTCAAACCACCAGATAGGTATGATCCAATATTAATTAACAATTTCTATAGCTTCCTCTGTCTTTATATTATTACAAAACTTTATACAAAATAAGGCTAAAACTCCACATTCTGCAGAAAAGGAATTTCTCCTCATGTAGCATAAATAATTAAAAAAAAGGCGAAGACATCTTTAAAATCAAATACATTCATAGGGAGTAATATTTTACTACTACAAAAAAATAAATAGCATAATTTTCTGATCCCTCCTTGGTCCTTTCAGTGACTTCGGTGCAGTTATAGGCTTCAGGCAACAGTGAATGAATGGGTCCCTAGGTTGTATTTAGTTCTTCTGTTGTGTCCTTGCAAGTGTTGCCTTCAGTAAGTCCTGTTGTACTCCAGGCTGTTGCATTGTCCATTGGATTAGTGTTGGAAGGAGGATCACAGCTCAGAGTCTGGTTCTCAATTTCCAAATTGGGATATTCATTGCCTGTATGGAAAAGGATCAAGGGTTAACTGGAGCAGATTGAGCACGGTTTGTTCAGTCACCACAATACCAGCGTAGAGTTCATTCTGGAACAATAACATTACAAAAACGTTGCCAGGAGTGGAACATTTTAGTTATGAAAAGGGATCAGATACCCTGGGCTGTTTTCTTTGGAACAAGAGGTTGAAAGGAAATTTAATCAAAGTATACAAAATAATGAGAGACTAGGATAGGGCGAGTAGGAGAGCCAAGTTTCTCTTAAGCGGTAAATTAGTGGAATCAGCTCTCCTCACATTTGCAATCCCATGTCAGGGAATTTTGCCTCAATTGGTGGAATCAGTGGGAATTGACATTTTGTTAATCCAAAGGGTGATTTACAACTTTGAACACAACAAGAAGCATAGGAACAGGCCCTTTGGCCCACTATGTCTGTGTGGACCATGACGCTAATTTAAGTAATCCATTTTCCTGCACCTGCCCCACATCTCTCTATTCCTTGCCTATTCATATACCCGACTAAATAAGTCTTAATGGTTGCTATCAAATAAGGAGATATGGACATGCTCGTGAAATGGGTAGGTAGATAATAGATGAAAATTAATACTTGAGAAACATGAAGTTTACATTTTGGTGGGAAGCATGAAAATAGGCATACATGGACTAGAGGTCACAATTCTAAAAAGGGCACAAGAACGGATTTTTGATGCATAGTTCATAGGTCAGGCCATGAACTCTCAGGATCCTTCCTGGATTATAAATAAATTATCGAAGAGAAGGGCAAGAAAGTTGTGATGGACTACAACTGGAATAGTGTCTGGTTCTGAGCATCACTCTTCAGGAAAGGCATGATGGCTTTATAGAGGGCAAATTAGTTCCTGAGCAGCAGTCTGGTGGAAACAAATAAGAGAACTGGGGGGGAGAGAGAGAAATAATGTACCTTCCACATTGTCCTCAATTGAATGGTCTTGATTCTCATTGCAGCAAGACTCTTGGGAAGGGGCCGGTTCAGCATTTTCTTTTGTACTATCGTACTCTTCCTCACTGTTATTTTCAGCGGCAATGATTCCAGGGCATAACGGAGCAATGATGTGATTTAGAGGCACCATCTCCATGCTGTCTTCGTGGCAGGTTGGTGTTAGCTGCATCATGGGCAGATTGTTGCTGGGGAAAGTGCCATTGGGTTTAGTGAAACATCTGCAGAAAAGAAAGAAAAAGGGGAGAATTAAACGCAGAATATAACACCTTCCATTAATTACCTGTGGGAAGCACACACGGCACCAGAGACAGATAACGCCAAGATGGGGCCTATTTTCCAACAATCAAGGAGGAGGTGGAAGGAGGAAGTACATTGAGAAAGGAAAACAGAAGATTAGCGTAGTGAACAGTCTACAAACAAAACTTTGGAAAGGGGAAGAGAAAAATGTAGAAGAAATTGAGAATCAAACAATTCATAACTCATTAGAAAAGGAGGCAGGCAAAGTGTTGGAGTAACTCAGTGGGTCAGGTCCCATCTCTGGAGAATATGGATATGTCCCATTTTGGGCTGGGAGCCTTCATCTGACTGAAACGTCACCTATCCATGTTCTCCAGATATGCTGCCTGGTTCAGAGTTACTCCAGCAATTTGTGTCTTTTTTTGTAAACCAACACCTGCGGTGCCTTGTTTCTACCAACTGCTAGCATGCGGTAGGATCAGAAAACTATTGAGGTTTGGGCAGATTTGGAATACCAGGCAAAGGCTACCTCTGACAAGAGGCAGCCCAATCACCTTACCATTCAGGGCATTACTATCCTTCAAACTATAATATCCGCATGTGGGCTATTGTGGGAAAGAAACTTTACCGAATTAAGTACATCAATGCGACGAGAGTAAGAGGCTAATTCTCCAAACAATTTCCATCGTTGACAAGGCAAAAGTCAGAAGTGTGATGGGATACTATCCATCTGTCTGAATGTAATAGTACACATAATTCAGGACAAAATAGTCACTTGAATAGCATCTCATCCATCAGCTTTAACATTGCACAAGATTATTTGCAACAGCTTATCACGGCTTCTTTGGCAGTGCCGCCCAACCTGCTTGCTTTAACACCAATGGAAAAAAAATGCAGATGCTGATAATCTGAAATAAAAACAAAATGCCCGAGACACAGATTAGGTGGCATTGGTGAAAAGAGAAATAAAGGTTAACATTGTTTTCTCAATATCTGTCACTTTCCAGTTCTAAGAGCAGAGGCATTATTCCCCTTTCCTTCCAATCTTAATATTTTGATGGCACCATTCCCTTTGTGACTCCCTTCGTTTAACCACTCCCCTTCTTGTGACAATTTCCCATTCATTAGTTATTTAATGCCTTCCTTCCCACCAAGCAGGGACTCGGATGGTCTTTCCATGTTAAGCAGTGATTCACTTGCTATTCTTCCACTATATTTGGTGCTCAAAATGAAGTCTTGTCTACTTAGGTGAACGCAGATAGGGCGACCACTTTGTGGAGCTTTTGCATTCATGGGATGACCAAGAGTTTCCTGTTGCATTCCACTGTAATTTGGCTTCTGTTCCTAAGATAGAGGAACAGAATTAGGCCATTGGGCCCGACAAGTCTACTCCACCATTCAACCATGGCTGATCTATCGTTTCCTCTCAACCCCATTTTCCTGCCTTCTCCCCATAACCCCTGAAACCCTTTCTAATAAAGAATATGTCAATCTCTGCTTTAAAAATATCCATTGACTTGGCCTCCACAGCCATCTATGGCAATGAATTCCAAATTCACCACCCACTAACTAAAGACATTCCTCCTTATCTCCTTTCTTAAGGTGCATCCTTTTATTCTGATGCTACAGCTTCTGGTCCTAGATTCTCTAACTCGTGGAAACATCCTCTCCACATCCACTCTATCCAGGCCTTTCTCTTTACACTAATCTGGCCCTTATTTAAATGCCACTAAGCCAATGTCTTTGAACATCTTATGGTGAGAGTATTTTCACCGAAGTACTCAAGCAACTTAAGATTACAGCTCATCACTGTGAGGAACAAACAATATACACTGACATTGTTGATCTGGATGAGGGAATTGAAGGCAATATCTCCAAGTTTGCGGATGACACTAAGCTGGGGGGCAGTGTTAGCTGTGAGGAGGAGGATGCTAGGAGACTGCAAGGTGACTTGGATAGGCTGGGTGAGTGGGCAAATGTTTGGCAGATGCAGTATAATGTGGATAAATGTGAGGTTATCCATTTTGGTGGCAAAAACAGGAAAGCAGGCTATTATCTAAATGGTGGCCGACTAGGAAAAGGGGGAGATGCAGCGAGACCTGGGTGCCATGGTACACCAGTCATTGAAGGTAGGCATGCAGGTGCAGCAGGCAGTGAAGAAAGCGAATGGTATGTTAGCTTTCATAGCAAAAGGATTTGAGTATAGGAGCAGGGAGGTTCTACTGCAGTTGTACAGGGTCTTGGTGAGACCACACCTGGAGTATTGCGTACAGTTTTGGTCTCCAAATCTGAGGAAGGACATTATTCCCATAGAGGGAGTGCAGAGAAGGTTCACCAGACTGATTCCTGGGATGTCAGGACTGTCTTATGAAGAAAGACTGGATAGACTTGGTTTATACTCTCTAGAATTTAGGAGATTGAGAGGGGATCTTATAGAAACTTACAAAATTCTTAAGGGGTTGGACAGGCTAGATGCAGGAAGATTGCTCCTGATGTTGGGGAAGTCCAGGACAAGGGGTCACAGCTTAAGGATAAGGGGGAAATCCTTTAAAACCGAGATGAGAAGAACTTTTTTCACACAGAGAGTGGTGAATCTCTGGAAGTCTCTGCCGCAGAGGGTAGTCGAGGCCAGTTCATTGGCTATATTTAAGAGTGAGTTAGATGTGGCCCTTGTGGCTAAGGGGAGAGAAGGCAGGTACGGGATACTGAGTTGGATGATCAGCCATGATCATATTGAATGGCGGTGCAGGCTCGAAGGGCTGAATGGCCTACTCCTGCACCTAATTTCTATGTTTCTATGTTTCTATCATGACCAAACCCGACGGACATGCAGAGAGAAAAATCCCTGCTCCTGAAGGGACACTCGGCAGCATGCAACGTATTTACAGATACACTACCATTAAATGACCATTGAGAGTGGATGGCTCAGACTCATTTAGACCACATCTTAACCTTACAAATTGTAATTCAAAATTTCTCCACAATAAATTCTGGAAGAAAAATAAAACGTCAACAGATCGGGGAGGAAAATATACGAGAGAAATAAAAGGAGAATGGTCAAGAATGTAGACAATAAGAATAACATTAATAAATGAGAACAATGGCTCAGTCAGGTCAGGGTCCTTCCATAGATTGTCCTTATTTTAATGTTGACCAGCTGGCTACACCGTTAGTTATTCAGTAAGTAATTTCAGTTTCATTTTCTGGGTGAGTTGAGCAGTTTGGTCAGCGCTGTTGAAACAAACTGATGAGTATTTTAAACCCCGATCCATCCATTAACTTGCCACTTTGTCTAGAAATACCCACAGAAAGAGATGGTGCTTTATCCCAGATGGCTTCTCAGTGTAGCCAAGACACAAGGCAACAGAACTCCAGTGAATGAACAATCAAAGCTCAGTGGCAAGGGAAAGCCACAAATGCTTACAGCTCATTTCCACTAGTATCATACGCAAATATACAAAGTAATCCTTCAATACTGCCACTGTGCGACGAGCAGTAACAGCAAGCAGCAGAGCTGCTAGGATCTCCAGCAAGCAAATAGCCTCTAGGCAAAGCTGAGAGGCCAGAGTCAGGGGAGGGGGTAGTTTAGGGGATGCGTGGAGAAGATGAGACAGTGTGGGAAGCAGGATCCTATTGCAAACCATTGTACTCTGTGTGTTTGCATGTAGATGCACACATACGCAATCAGCAAAAATAACCGCTGAAGAAGAGGAAGGGGGCATTTATAAAAGTGCTCCTCATAAAACCAAGCTCGGTGGGCAAGAGGCAATGTTTAACCATGACCTGCCCTCCACCAACACTTGCCACCAACTTTGTCTCACTTGTGGAACAGTGCAATCTTGAGGCTTGTTTGTCACACAACCAAACACAAAAACACAATTTTTATTTTAGAATATTCACACAACAGAAAATGGAACAAAGTGCCTGACAAATAAAAGTCAACCAGTAAAAGCAATTATCTATACAGAAAAACCAATGGGGCTATCAATTCTTTCAAATTATTGAATGTTTTAAAGAAGGTGCAAATAGACTGTGTTTACCTTTGCGGTGACCCAAAATGTGGAGCAATTAATGGAAGATAATGTGATCAATTCCACATGGAATTCAGTACAATACTACTCAAAGAATGGTGAGAATGAGAAGTACATGGAAACAATAAGGTAAGCTAGTTCAATAAGGTAAGCTAGTTATTTAAAGGTAAGCTAGTTTAATAGAGGGCTTGTGTGGGGATGTAAACACTGGAATAGATAAATAGTCTATTTCTCAGCTGTAATGAGTTTGCATTTAAAGATGAAAAGATGGGTGCAACATTCATCGTGACAGCACTCGAAATGGTGATCAACAAACAAGGAAGACAGATTCTCAACGAATATCATTGATCTGAAACATCAACTTGGTGTCACCCTTCACTGAAACAGCCCCCCTGACCTGCTGTGTATCTCTAGTGCATTGTGGTTTTAATTTAGATCCCCAGCATCTGCAATTTTTTTTCAGGAATGAAGTTGTCAAACATACTTTTGTGAAAGCTTTGCATTGCTGATTTTCCACCAACTGACCTAGTCCTCACAATCACCCACTGAACAACAGTTGTACCAAAAATATACAGAATGTACAAAGCACTAATACTAATCCATGTACCTGAAATGATGAAGTGATAGAATGGATTGTTGAATTGCCTTTGAGATTGATGATTAGTCAGGGATATGGCAATGTGACAGGGACACAAAATGTCCCATGGACTAAGGGAGTGACAGACAGACAGATTGCAGGACAAGAGCCAGGGAAGAGGGGAGCCAGGGAAAAGAGAGCCAGCCAAAGGGAGTCACTCCACTTGTTAACACTGAATGAACATTAAATATTGTACAGACACACTGTGCAGACTGACCTGTTGTTATTCCTACAGTTGCGACAGTTGATGCACTCTGATGGTTCTGTCTGTGGAAGTGCGTTGTACATGCCGCCTCCCTGGTGACACAAAGTGCAAAGTTTCAGTGTTATTAGCATCACCAAGCAAATTATTTGACATAGGCAAGTACTTGCAACTTAGTAAAACTATATATAATTGTACAGTACAAAATAAAGTAATACTCCTGTCTACAAGGTCTTTATGGTTGAATTGTTTAATTCATTCCACTACCTCAGTAATATCTGTATAAGGGGTTTCCTTTCAAATGTTTATCCAATTCGCCTTTTAAATGTTTATAATGCTTCAATCACTCTTTTAAGCAATGTATTCCAGATCATAACAACTCAGTTTAAAGAAAAATACTCCTGTCAACAAACATCTATAATTTTTTACCTCTGATTACTTAACTCTTTTGTCACTGTAGAGACTCTCCCTATCTATTTCATCAAAATCAATCTAGATTTTAAATACATTTGTCAAACACTCTTCAATCTTTATGCTATAAAATCACAACCTTTCCAGTTTCCCCACAAATGTTAGTTCTGATATCGTTCTAGTAAATATATCCACACTTCTCTACAATCAAGCATTCTTTTCGATATGTTGTAATGATCTGAACTTATATTGAACTTACGAAGATGTAGAAACAAGGAACTACAATGCTTTGTCTATTTTTGAACATGGTAATTCATCTGGTGCCTAATTCATGTTTTATGAAGTTTCCTAGCTTTTATACTCAATAATTAGAGCCAAATATTGTAAATGCTGACGGTAAATGCCATCTCAACTAATCCTGTCTTTATCAGAGATCCATGTAATACATTTCCTCACCTGCCTAGTTTGAGGCTCCTCTTTGAGAGGAAAAATCCTTGCAATATTCACCCATTAAGGCCTTTCAGAATCATATGCAACTCTCACTCCTCTGAACACCAATGAGTATAGATGTGTATCAGAAGCAGAGATAATAACATTCACGTCTGGGGAAAAGTGGATGTAGAATTTGACACAATTCTATCAGAAAGACTTCAGACACAATTGTCCAATTTTCCCCTCAACAGTTGTAGATATTCAGAATTCTCCAGAATTCCGGCATCAGGTCCACATCTAACAAACATTGGTAGATTCTGGCCAGGATCTCTGGGGTAATTTCCTCAGTAACCTAATGCGCCTGTCCCACTTAAGCGGTTTTTCAAGGCGACTGCTGGTGAAGTTGCGGCAGTCGCCTGAAAAACCGGCAACTGGAGCGGTGACTGTCAGAGTGGAACACACACACACACACATCGCTTCCTTCACCAGCCCGTTATACAGGCGGAGGACAGGGCAAGCGGGGGGGAGCGCTGTCTGAGTGAAATTCACACGGTGCAAAGCCAAGGTGATACAGGAAGGTTGGTGCTGTAATTAAGAAGTTAAAAAGCAGAGTGTACGGTAAGTCTTTAAAAGGGGGGTGAGGGGGGTAGAGGGGGAGAGACAACTTTTAAGAAGCCGGAGATACACGGCTGTGAAGCCCGGCAGACATTGACATTACAGGTCAGTTATCTTTGGTTTTCAAAACTACTGGTTACGTTTTCTTCCCCCAATGAGCCAATGAAATTCACCACTGAGCACCGGCTACAACCTACGAGAGCCTAAGAGAACCTTCGATGTCCTGGCGACCCACCTACGGCACGAGAATTCTCGCTATTCTCCATGGCGGCTTGATTCTAGTCGCCGCTAATTTTTCAACATGTTCCATAACGAGGCCGCGACTAGTTCCCAGAATACGGCAACTCCCCGGGACCATAAAGGGAACTCCCTGGAAACACCCGCGAACATGTGGCGACTGCATAGTCTCCTGCAGTTGCCTAAAAAGTCACCCAAGTGGGACAGGCCCATAACGCAAATGCCATTGTGACTGGGCGACCTATATATTTTAAAAGACTGACTTTTTTTAAAAATTGGATTATTCCGCTCTATTCATTATCATACTGCCTCGTCCCTTAATGTACACTGCAATCCTTGTTATTGAAAAATGCAAAATAATTTTTTTTCTGAACCTCTGCCTCAACAATGCTTTTTGGTCTATAATTAGATTCTTTGAATCCAAAAACTCTGTAGTGCAAACCTGTTACGAAATATAGGTGGTTGTATTTAAAGCCAAGATTTTAAATGGTCAGGCAGGATAATGATCAGCAATTCAATATCGCCACAGGATGTGAATCACAAGCACTGAGTCTGTGATTACCATTTGCTTTAATGGACACAAATCCATTCGTCGTTCACCGTGACCTGCAGTGAGACAATACCTGGCAGTGCCATGGGATGTCCAGAACTGGATCTATGGTCCTTTCTCTAGCCAGGAGATGCCCAGTTGCCCATTTCCCACTCCCACGTCAAATACACTGAGGAAACATGGTCCTGTTTGCACTTTACAATTAACATTTAATCTACTATTGCAGCACCACCTTCCATGCCAATGGTTCCATTGGCCATTTGTCCAATATTAGTACTTGAAAATAAATAACTCCAACTTTATAGAGGAAAATTTGAAGCTATCCTATTTTCACTCTAGCAATTTGTAACCTAGTTCCATTTTCAGCAGCAACATTATATGTTTTCACCTAAAGCCAAGTTTCAAGTTGCGCCTTCTACCCATTTCCAACACTACCTCATCATGTTTAAGAAAGAACTGCAGATGCTGATAAAATCGAAGGAAGACACAAAATGCTGGGGAAACTCAGCGGGTGAGGCAGCATCTATGGAGAGAAGATCTCCATAGATGCTGCCTCGCACGCTGAGTTTCTCCAGCATTTTGTGACTACCTCATCATGACTTAATTGTGCCCAGCAACTCTGCAAACTCTCAACCTTACCCCAGTCACTCCAGACTTAATTTACAGCACATCGCTTTATTTTCAGTCGCTTCAGTCAGACAGTCAAACTAATCAACCATTCACTGGCTCTCCAGTCAACCCACTTCCTCCTTTTGGTCACATATTTTAATCATCTCCTTGCTCAGTCCACATCGACTATGCTAAGAGCTCTATGAAAATCCAAGGTGTTTCTGTGTGCATATTCAGTCACCTCCAGACAGAAACATAGACATAGAAACATAGAAATTAGGTGCAGGAGTAGGCCATTCGGCCCTTTGAGCCTGCACCCCATTCAATATGATCATGGCTGATCATCCAACTCAGTATCCCGTACCTGCCTTCTCTCCATACCCCCTGATCCCCTTAGCCACAAGGGCCACATCTAACTCCCTCTTAAATATAGCCAATGAACTGGCCTCAACTACCCTCTGTGGCAGAGAGTTCCAGAGATTCACCACTCTCTGTGTGAAAAAAGTTCTTCTCATCTCAGTTTTAAAGGATTTCCCCCTTATCCTTAAGCTGTGACCCCTTGTCCTGGGCTTCCCTAACATCGGGAATAATCTTCCTGCATCTAGCCTGTCCAACCCCTTAAGAATTTTGTAAGTTTCTATAAGATCCCCTCTCAATCTCCTAAATTCTAGAGAGTATAAACCAAGTCTATCCAGTCTTTCTTCATAAGACAGTCCTGACATCCCAGGAATCAGTCTGGTGAACCGTCTCTGCACTCCCTCTATGGCAATAATGTCCTTCCTCAGATTTGGAGACCAAAAACCGTACGCAATACTCCAGGTGTGGTCTCACCAAGACCCTGTACAACTGCAGTAGAACCTCCCTGCTCCTATACTCAAATCCTTTTGCAATGAAAGCTAACAATTGCATTAACTTTTAAACGAGGTGAAACTTGGAACGAGTCACTCACTTATATTTGCCATTGTGTGTAACATGATCCTTCTCTCTCCAACACACACAGTCACCACATATTTTCAAAATAATTAATCTTTGAAGGCAAATATTTGATTCTTAATTGCACAAGATAACTGCACAAAATTAGGAAAATACATAAGATGAAGCTGAGAAGCCAAGTGGGGCTGAGAAACCAAGCTTGTTCTTTTTCACCCAGTCTGCAGCCTGAACCTGACCTTGAATTGTGAGCAGACTCTCCACATTCTATCGTAAGTCGCTCTGGCAGATTTGCGCTCAGGTTAAACGGACTGTGATGGGCAGGAACAGGATTAATCTACAATGTCCAAATCCTTTCACTTTTCTCGGAAAATAGTAATGTGAGCAGACAGCACAAGAAAAATCTGCTAAAGTGAGGGGCCCTGCATCTCCTTTAATGCACAATGCACTCAAGCAAAAATGCACTTAAAGATGGCAACGTGCCAATTAAGAATTAACCATGGAGAAGAGATAGAATCCAGGACACCATCCCAGGCCTTGACAAGAACTTCCCTGAAGCTCTTTACTCAATCCACTCCCACGGTCAGATGACAGAACAGTACAGCAGGCCAGCAGGCCAACAGGCCCCTCGGCCCACCATGTCTGCTTCAAATCTGTTGCCAAATTAAACTAACCTCTTTGGCCTGCAAGTGATCCATATCCTTCCATTCCTTGCATATTTATGCACCTATCTAAAAGCCTCTTAAATGCCTCGTATCTATCTGTTTCCAACACACCTGGGTGTGTTCCAGGCACCCACCACTCTAAATAAAAAAAATCTTCCACACATGCTTTCAATTTTTTCCCCTCTCACCCTAAAGTTATGCCCACTTGTGTTTGACATTTCTATCCTAGAAAAAAAATTCTGGTAGTCTTCCTTATCTATGCCTCTCATAACTTTATAAACTTCTATTATGTATTCCCTCAGCTGCCGATTCTCCAGAGAAAACAATCCATGTTTGTCCAACCACACCTTAAACTCTTCAATTCAGTCAGCATCCTGGTAAACCTCTTCTGCACATGTTTCCTGTAATGGAAGTTCCAATCTGCATTCTCTGCCTCAGTTCTTTCACAGTTTCTCTCAATCATTTCAAATGTATTTAAAGTTTATTTGATATCTTAAAAAACTAAATTAATTTCAAACATCATTAAAAGCACAAACAACATGTTCTTTGTACTTATTTAAAATAATATAAAAACAAATGATATTAAGTTTATGCACCTCAGGAAAATGAGTAAGATTATTCATTAATTCAACGTAAATATGTTATCCTGTCTGAAGAAGGGTTTCGGCCCGAAACGTTGCCTATTTCCTTCGCTCCATAAATGCTGCTGCACCCGCTGAGTTTCTGCAGCTTTTTTGTGTACCTTAGATATGTTATATAACTGATCCAATCCCAAATTCCTAGGGCAAGATTTCCTCTTTTCACTGTCACATATTTTTCTTACTCTCCTCCTTATCTTTCATCTGTACTTGTCACCATTCCTTACCAGCTATTTGATGTATTCTACCCCTATCAGTCTTAGCTCAGTCTGCTTCAGTCAGCAGTCCCACAGCACAAATGAGTGCAGCCAATGTACAAGTTCATAAGCGATAGGACAGAATTAGGCTATTCGGCCCATCAAGTCTACTCCACCATTTAATCATGGCTGATCTATCTCTTCCTAACCCCATTCTCCTGCCTTCTCCCCATAGCCCCGGACACCCGCAGACAAGTGGAGGACAGAAAGTGCTCCACAGTCAGTGTGGCATGCTCCAATGGGGTCGGGTACTTATCGGCGCTGCCGTTTCAGCGCCTCCGTTTATAATATCTGTACTCATCAGAACCCTAACCCCAACACCCCGAAACCCTAACTCTAACACCCCGAAACCCTAACCCTAACACCCCGAAAAGGCGAAACTGCAGTGCCTAAACGGCGGCGCCGAATGGTACCATTCTGGCTCCAATGCACTTTAAATCAAGCTGCTCTTCAATATGGACACAAAGGATCCCACACCACTATTTCAAAGACATACAGGAATTCTGGCCAATCTTTTGTTGCCGCTAGTAGATTACGGTGGTAATCTACTACTGGCAGCAATTTTAGGCACTGCTGATGGGAGCAAGATTGGCCAGAATTCCTGGAGGCATTTTAGGCATATAGCAAATCAGTTGCTGTATTATGTACATTACAATTGTGATTGCACTTCCAAAGCAAGTGAGTGGGTGTATTTTGGCATTCATGAAATCAGTACCAAAATACAAGGATCTTTCTTGTCTCCTTTTCCAATCTGCTCCATGCATTAAAAAACATTTTTTTCTATTTGCCTGGCTGTTTTCCTATAATTACACTATTACAATACAAACAATGTTTATTCAAACCAAGAACAGAACTGCCCGCAGGCATGGCTTTGGCAGTATTGTCCAACTCCTGCACACAGAAATTATAATTGTTACTTTTATAAATGTCAAATCACTCTCCAAGACAAAGAGAAAAACAACCTAGTGTCTACAGATGCTTCTGGGGAAAATTAGATGAGTCTTTAGTGACAAAAAAATTGAAATTACACATCATGATGTATTCAAGAGAGTTAGATTTAGGTACTAGGTGTAACGGAATCAAGGGATATGGGGAGAAAGCAGGAATGGGGTACTGATTCTGGATGATCAGCCATGATCACATTGCCTCGAGAGGTCGAATGGCCTACTCCTGCACCTATTTTCTATGTTTTTATGTTTCTTATCTGCATTGTTAACAGTCATCATTCACTTCAGAGTATCAGAACTTGAAGCTAAATCTCAGGGTTATTAATACTTGGTCCACAATATTACTCTCCCAAGGACATGGAACTATGAAGCTCAGCTATGACTATTGAACCATGCTTTTCTTAGAAAAAAAATAAACTTGGAGTCGAGGAGCTTGGGCCAAAGGAATACTCGAGTTGAACGATTTTGAAGACTGTCACTGGTGCCAATATGCCGGTGAATTAGTGATTTCAAATAGAGGTCATCTTTACACAGGGTGAGGCTTCATGGAGAACTGGATGTGATTTTGAGTTCTGTAGAGACTCTGTATTTGAAGGGGCAACATGAAAGAAATGGTCAAAACTCCTCGGCCTTAAAGAAAGCATTAGATTCAAATATGACACTTGGCATGATTTTTCAGAACCGGGCCAACTGTAATACAAACGACAGGCTCTTACATTCATAACATGGCGAACTTGGTCACAGTCCATGTGGGTGCTTGACAGTGAGTTTGTATGGCTGGCTGGGTAGAGCGTTGTCCCTCCATTTATCCCCCCGTTCATTAGTCCATTCATTCCATTGGAAACCTTGTGGTGCAAGTGTGGGCAACCATTGCTTAGGCTCCCGTTGCCAATGAAACTGCCATGGATGCTTCCATTGATTCTGCTGGTGCCGGGTAGAGTAGTGTACTCCATCAGTTGCCCATTTACTTCCTGGCCTTGATAGAGGTAGTTAGGAGGATCATACTCTGTGGAAAAAACATCACCAAAATTAGATAAGGATGCAATTTCAATTAATTCCTTCATCTTGTTCTTTGCCAAAAGAACATTCCAGATGCAGGTCCACCACCGATTTCCCCGGAACTAGTGTGCCGGCATCTCTTTTAGTCTGGATAAAATTACAAGAATGCATTTGAAATCCCTCCCCCCCCCGAAGACCCCCCTAGGCTGGTAAGACGGCTGGTCTCGACCTCATTGGGATTTCCACGACAATATGCCCCCTGTGGCCAGGGCTCTAAAACTCCAGCCTGGCCGGAGCCGGCAGATCCACCCCCACAGCCAACTTCTGAGGCAGACTTTGCAGTATCTTAACTCCCTGGCGGTCTAGGCAGACCGCTCCCATATCGTTGGACATCTTCAAGGGCATGATCTCTGTTGGTCCAGTAAAATGAATAATCCAGAAAGGCTCTGGAGCCAAGGGTGCCGGAAAAATAGTGTATCCTCTCATAATACTTTTATCACAATTTTGAATTGAAACGGTTAACATATTGTCGAGACCAGGTTATACTGACCACCTACGAAGCGTTCATAGTGGTGATGATAATGAAAAAGTGCCTGTCCCAGCTCCACAGCCTGGATCGTGGAGATGGGGTGGAGGCAGGAAGGCCCTTTCTTATTGATATACCTCAGCTGTCGGATGTCTCCTTGCAACCATTAAAACACTTAATATTATTCCAAATGCAGACATTTAGAAAGTGTATGTGCTTTGTTAACATAAACAGAGAGAGTATTAAAGCTAATAAAACAGAAACTTGAACGTAGCAGTTTGGTTTAGGCACACGTATTGTCAAAAATTATTTACCTTGGCTCAATTCTCCCTTTATGGTAATTTCTTAAAGGATCATAATACAAAAACAACACATGGGTGATTCAAATGAAAATTGGGGGACAATATGCAATTTCATAATTCCTAGATGGTTAGGGATTTCTGGACAGAATTGTTATAAAACACACAAGGAGTTCCCTGGGTGTGTAAGAACTTGAGGAATTTGTTCTTGAAGTGACTATTGTACTTCTCCCATAAAAAGACAAATTGCTGGACTAACTCAGCGGGACAGGCAGCATCCCTGAAAAACATGGATAACTGTTGCGAGAAGAATGACAGTACCTGAAATCGTGGTTGGCCCCAAACCAGGAGGCCTGGAACCAGATCTGGAAGCCACAAGGCACAATATAGCAGCAGGGGCAATTCAAGCCCTTAAAGGACGCAGAATCTTGGCTAATTTCTCTTCTCAGTTTCAAGACCAGTGACAACTACAATGGTTTCCAACCAAAATAGCCATTGGCCCTTCAAATTTTGACAACAGACTATTTCTTAGCTGACAACATGCAGTCTGAACTTTGGGATATTATTTGAGTGCTGGAATCTATGTTCCCAACCGGCTAATACTAAAGCTCGCGTCTGGGAGCAAAACGTTGCACAATGAATCATTAACAGCTTCACAAGTAGTTGTATGCCCCTTATTAAAAAAAAAAAGTGGGCAGAGAATTGATGCACACGACTCAACTTACTCTGTAGTGTTGTCTGTTGACGATTCTTCCACAGGCACATGGCAATGAAGATAATGAGGATGAGAACCATGATTCCCAGCACCGAGCCCACAATCAGGTATAACATGTCGCTGCTCCGTGTACTTGAGGAGGATGCCCCATGTCCACCGCCCAGGTGATCAATAAGATTCGGCTGCGTACTCAACTCATCTCCAGTTACAGAGGAACCAGGAGGCCGTCGAGCTAAATGTAAATTTAATGAACAATCGGTGATGAGATTCAATATCCCAGAATTAAGAACACGCTTCAAAATCTAAATGCAACACTTACATATAAATTAAAATGATGACAGCTTTAATTCCTGCAGACATGTGGTCTTGCAATGATATATTGTTTCAGGCAGCAGCCACTTTACCATATCTCACTGCAAACATTCTTCAGGTTACCAATCTGGACTATGAGCTCAGGCAGACCAGTCAACAGTAAGCATTGCTGCAATGACACTTGTACTTTCCAGATAGGTAGACTTCAAGAAATGTTACGATCTTGACTATAATCTTTTTCCATCTTCATAAGATCACTGGATCTTGACTACAATCTTTCCCACCTTCATAAGAATTAGCCATTTGGCCCATCAAGTCTACTCCGCCATTCAATCATGGCTGATTTATATCTCCCTCCTAACCCCATTCTCTTGCCTTCTCCCCATAACCTCCGACACCTGTACTACTCAAGAATCTATCTATCTCTGCGTTACATGTATCCACTGACTTGGCCTCCACAGCCTTCCTTTTGCACTAAGTACAAGTTTCACACAGACTGCAGTACATACCTTTCGTCTCACAGATCATCACATTGCTAAATTCACTTTCACCGCCTTCATTAAAGCATTGCATTTTGATATCATACGAGGTCTCGTGCTGCAGATGATTGATGAGATGCCATTGCTTGTTTCCTGTATCATGGACAAACATCAAATGTGTAGATACAAGGTGATAATTGGAAACTAATAACATTCTACATACATTAGACATGGATAACTTTGAAAAGTAATAGTCAAATCTGCTAGGCTTCGTGGCACAAAATAAAGGTAGTTGAAAACCACTTACATTCTACATATATTAGGCATGGATAACTTTGAAAACTAATGGACAAACTTGTTAGGTTAAATAGTTCAAAAGTATTTTTATTGGCCCATGTTCAAACTATCTGCAAAATTCACCAAAATCTAGATATGATTTTAGAATGTATTCATTTAAAAATTATTAATGTGTTGCAGCTATTGCTTGCAAGGTCAATTGTCATTGGACTACTGGGTTATTTCTAGGGCAGTTAAAGAGTTCCCTGCATTCCCTCACACTTCACTACATTAAGCTCTATTTGCCAGTCTCTCCATCTACCCATATCCCATTGCATAGCTACTGTATCCTATAAATTGTCCTTCTACTTATTTTTGTATCATTGGCAAATTTGAAAACCTCAAAGAATATTGAACAATGTAGCACAGGAACAGCCCCTTCGGCCCATTTTTTGCTGACCAGAATGCCAATTTCAAACTTCATTTCTCCTTCCATTCCATGCCTGTTCAAGTGTCTGTTTAAATGCCTCTTTAACATTGCTGCTGCATCTACTTCAACTACCTCCCCTGGCAGTGTGTTCCTAGCGCCTACCAATCACTGTTTAAAAAAGTCTTGTAGATCTTCTTTAAACTTTCCCTCTCTCACCTTAAAGCTATGCTGTTTTGTATTTGACATCCACCCTCCCCTCAGATGGGAAAAATACCCCATTTATGATTTTACATACAGTTCCTTCCTCCGTGTCATTAAATAGCAAATAGTGTAATTAGCAAAAGGAGGCAACTTTTTGAAGTCAAATTACTTAAACACAGCATTATATTAAAGGGAACAAATTCAACATAAATTAGCACGGTAAAAAATATATTATGCGAGTATTTAGCTTGAATCGATAAATAGTCCTTGGAATAAATACACAACAAAGATAACGGAAATGGAAAATATAAGTTCCAGATCAGTTAGGTGTGCTCTTGGAAAAAGATTGTGGATGGTTTATATTATCCACTCTGTAATGTTTAAAATGTTGCTGCAACAGTCTTGGCTTCATTTTTCCAGATTGTGGCCCCTTTACTACAGCCCCATCCCCCGCCAATAGATCCTTTGCCTCTCCTGTTGCCGAGGGAGATCGTAAAGCATATTTGTGTCAAAATAGCTGCCAAAAAGTTGGCTCGGGAAATTTTTCGTCTGGAAACCGGTACTATCATCTAAGTTTGGACCACATCAATCTTCCTCCTTACTTGAAACACATAGAACACTACGTAAAGCAAAGCTCCTTTTCCTCTTGTTACTGTAATCCTCAGAAGATCCCCAAAGGAGAAGTGAAAATAACTGACAAAGTTCCCGCTGTCTCCAGGCCGCAGTCACGCCAAGTCCCAGATCATTGCACCAATCCAAGCACTGCAGTCCGATCAAGTTATTTTGTTTTTCCTGGCCCATATTCAGGCTGCTAAAACCTTCCAAAACACTTCCCCGCATTCTGGAAATCGCTCAGCAATCTTTTCCTTTGAACGCAGATCTGATTTATGGAGTACATTAATTTAAAAAAATGGAGCAGGGGAAGGAGGGGGCTGCTATTAAGAATTTAATTAACTGTCAAATAATGCCCTTGACAGGAAATTCCACCTGAAGCATTGCCGTGGCAACATGGACGAAGGCTTACCTCCCACTGGTCTGACAATCTGGCGCTTTAACAATCCTAACTTTGCACTTTGTCGTGGATTTATTGAATTTCAATTTTCCATTGCGTTCATAAGTTGTTTTTGACTATGGGAATGTGCCAAGGACAAGCCAGCCGTTATTCTCACACGTTATCCACATGATAAAATCTTCCAGCAATGTTATGAGGGAAAGGTAATTGCTGTGGTGGTTGCTATGCTTTAGTGTGAAAAGTGTAGCTGCAAGTACACTACGAGTAATTAATAATACTTCTTAGCATACCTTCCACGACATCTCGCTTGTAGTCACTGTCATTGTCACTGTCTGTCGGTCGATAGTAGATATAAAATCCTTGAATGGGAGTGTTGTTGTTACTTGATGGAATATACTGTGAAAAGAAACAGATCAGTAAAAAAAACTGGCAACTCAATGCAGCTGCAGTTTGTTCTTTAAAAAAACATTTCACATGAGGAACCAATCAGCCTGTTTCCAGCACGTTGGCCTGTTTTGCAATAATCTGTCTAACACCATGCTTCTTCCCAATGGTCTGATGCTTCATGTGTTACTGCAAATTCAGTTCCACGACAGGGCAAATTTGTTCTGCAGATCGTGCCCGTCTAGTAATGCATCATGGTTTTTCACACAAGTTGATCATTAGGGCAAATGGAGAGACTTTGTTTCCTTTAGTTTAGTTTAGAGATACAGCACGGACACAGGCCCTTCGGCTCCTGAATCCACACCGACCAGCGACCCCCGCACATTAACACTGTCCTCCCAACATTAGGGACAATTTAACACATACACCAAGCCAATTAACCCACAAACCTGTACGTCTTTGGAGTGTGGGAGGAAACCGAAGATTTTGGAGAAAACCCACGCGGTCACGGGGAGAATGCACAAACTCCGTACAAACTGTACCCATAGTTGGGATCGAACCCGGGTCTCTGGCGTTGCAAGGCACTTCCTCTCTTTCCCACTCTTCTGCCTATTCATCTCTGGCCTTTGTCCATCTACCTACCTATCAAAACCCCCCTCACCTATTATTTGGCTGGCTTTGTCCTGCCCCCTCCTGCCTTCTTCTTTGCACCCCCGCACCCTCCACCCCATAGATTCAGTGTGAAGAAGGGTTCCAACCAGAAACAGCACCTATCTATGTTCTCCAGAGATGCGGCCTGACCAGCTCCAACACTTTGTGTCGTCTTTGTTTTTTTTTTAATATAAGTCTCCTATCATCTCAAGTGGTGATGGTGACTTGTTGCTGCAACACACTGGAAAATATTTAAACTGCATCTAGATCCAGATTTTGAAAGTATCACTCACTGTTTTGGGTATAAATATCATCATCATCAAACATTTCCAGGTCAGGTGGAACATCTAATGTTCCACCTGACCTGGAAATGTTTGATGATGATGATATTTATACCCAAAACAGTGAGTGATACTTTCAGTCAAGCAGCATTTACATTTACCAAAATTAATAATGGGTAATGCACTGCACTGATAGATACTTGAGTCTATGCAATCTGGATGAAGAATGATGCATTGCACAGGAGGAGCCAAAGAGGAGAAACCAAATTAAAAATGAGCAAGTATTACTTTCTTTAGCTATTATACTTAAATTCAAAGCGTCTCCGTTTATTAGACAACATCAAAGCATTTGCAGTTGAATGCAACTTTTGGTTTCGGATAAAAATGAGAGAAAACGGAGACTGATTCGCTCTAATGTTCATTTGAAATATTAGTTACTATGCCTTTTCACCATGATGCAATCGAGACAGGCAGCTCAGATGAGCATGGGTTCAGACCATTATTATGGCATCAAATAAGTGTTCTGTATGTTTCACCACAATGCTGCCAGGAGGAATTTTCAAAACCCTGTGCTTCAAAGCGGGAAGATCTGTATCAGCTTTTCCTGCATGAAGCCTATTGCCAAAGATGGTTAATCTTCCCAAACCAATCACATCACTAAGAATCACATCATCTATACTGAAAGAAACAATAAAAGCTTAAAACTGTAAGCCTGATTAAACAGGAACTCTGTAATTATACAGCAAGTAACCCTTCTGTTGTTGAGAATATATCAACTGCTGAACAACATGCTAATTTCTAGGAACTTTGGAGTTGGGTAACAGGGAAGATTCACAACCAGAGAAAATAGGGGGCTATGAAAATATTTTATCCTGATCAAATGTGCCCTTTCCAGGCTTCTTTACTCACTAACCTGCAACATTAAGGAACAATTATAGGGCCTGTCCCACTTGGCGATTTTTTCGGCGATTGCCAGCGTCATATCAGTGTCGCTAAAAGATTTTGAACATTTCAAAATCCAGCGGCGACAAAAAAAAGTTGCGACACTTGAAAAAATACCACGCGTCATACGCCATCACGCCGCGCGTCACCATGCTGCAAAATTTTCGGTGACCTGATATGTCAATCAATGATGCTGACAGTTGCCAAAAAAATCGACAAGTGGGACAGGCCCTTGAGGAACTGGGTAGCCATTACTCTGTTAATTAAAAATCAATTGCCTACAGTTGTGAATAACCCTGACCTTATTGATTAAATAGCAAATGCTTGTTAAGAGTATTTAATAGCTGAGCTTCAGGGAACAGATGTGTGTTTGAACTAGCTTTTCAGAATCTTTGTAATAATCAGGATACAATTTTATCTCTATATAGTATTGAGATATCACCGCATATAATCTTAGGTCTTCTCAGCTCATCTATCCACCTTGGAGGGAAACATGAGAGAAGAGTAAAATATTTGTCCAATGCCTTGCCTCCTAATAATCTTCAGGGATCTTATTAAACAATTCAGAAAAGGCATAATAAAAATTGTCTTTTTAACCAAAAGAAAAGCTGACACAACATTCATTTAACGAGAGATTAAACTATTTGGCTTGCTGGCAGGAAAGGACTCATTGTAATTGAGCACTTGGTTGGATTTCACGAGTTGTCTGGGTGACTGAAGAGAAAATACATAGCATAATGCATTTTATGAGATAAAGAGCTTCTAACTTCGCCCTCAGCAAGCAAATTCTGCCACGATTAAAATTGCTAAAAGGATGGGAATTTTAGGATGTCCTCCAAACTAAATAATTTTAGTTTCAAAAGTTCTAGATTTTTTCTTGCATCACCAAATTCACCATTTTGAGTTCTAATTTTAAGCAATGGTACAAAATTAATTTTGCTTTCATTCAAAACAAAACTTAGTGAAGTGACCATTTTTTCCAAAGTAGACAATAGGTGCAGGAGTAGGCCGTTCAGCCCTTCGAGCCAGCATCGCCATTCAATGTGATCATGGCTGATCATCCCCAATCCTGCCTTCTCCCCATATCCCCTGACTCCGCTATTTTTAAGAGCCCTATCTAGCTCTCTCTTGAAAGCATGCAGAGAACCCGTCTTCACTGCCCTCGGAGGCAGAGAATTCCACAGACTCACCATTCTGTGGTGAGAGCTGACAAAAGGTTGAGATGAGGCAAACCTTGAGAAGTGATTGGTATGGTGAACGGGGGGATTGGGGTGGAGGAAAGAGACCTGCTACCAAATACCAAGGATAAACATTCCAACGATTCCTTTACTTAAAAGTCCCTTACCTATTTTAAATTTGCATTTTCAGAAAATATAGACTTTACTCTTCCTTCGTTTGGCAGTGGTATAGCAGTCCTTATTGCCACCTCACAATTCCAGCAACCTGGCTCTGATCCTGACTACAAGTGTTCTCTTTATGCAGCACAGGAAAAATTGGCTCTGCTTGGAACCAATGTAAACTCAATGGATCAAATGGGCTCCTCCTGTGTTGTAATACAGTGATGATGACTCATCTAAGATATCTTTTGCTGTTATGTTAAACTCAGTACAAATAAGCTCATATCTGTATTGAGAGCTGGACAGGGATTTTTCAGGCAGCTGTGTTTTCTTAATTAACTGTTATCTCATTGACTCATTCACTTCGAAGAGTAGGGACTCGATGAGTGGGAGATGATAAGCTGGGAGTTTGAGCGCTAGAGACCCAGGTTTGATCCTGACCTCGGGTGCAGTCAGTGTGGAATTTACATGTTCTCTCTATGACTGTGTGAGTTTCCTCCAGGTGCTCTGGTTTCCTTCCACATCCCAAAGATGTACGGGTTTGTAGGTTAATTGGCCTCTGTGAATTACCCCGATGTGGATGAGAAAGTGGGTTAATATAGAACCAGTGTGGACCAAGTGGGCCAAAGAGCCTGTTCCCACACTAACATCTGAGACCTCAAGAAATTGTAGAGAATTGTGGACATTGCCCAGATCATCAGATAACACAGCTACCACCTACCTCAATGGAGACCCTTGGACTATCATTAATCAGACTTTTCTAGCCTTTATCTTCCTCTAAATTAAGTGTACCAGCACAGTGGTTAGACTATAGTTATTGCGTTGTCAATATTTCTCTGAAGATCTCCCATGACTAATGATCATAGCCAATCTGAATATGTTTTGAAGTGAATTCATAATGTTACCATACTTCACCGGAGGCATTTATTTTTATGACATCTACTTTTAACTCGAGCCACCACCCAGATTGTGATTTTTTCAAAGTTAAGGTGTCCATCGTTTCAGGTTTGGTACGGCATTAATTAGTGAGTCATTGATACCAGATTGCAGGAGTGTTTTCAGTTCCTGATATACAGGAAAATGGAGAATGTTACTTTAAATGTCTAAATCCGGAGCTATTTATTCCTTCATATTTCTCTGCAGTATCCTGCTGGAGTTCAATAGTAGAGTAATGCAGGTAACACAGGCAAACAGACAAAACTGATTCATTTCTGCAAAACCATTTACTACAAATATAGTCTGAAGAAGGGTCTCGACCCGAAACGTCACCTATTTCTTCGCTCCATAGATGTGCCTCACCCGTTGAGCTTCTCCAGCATTTTTATCAACCTTCAAATACAGCGAAGTACTTTAATCCCACTTACATCCTACGCTAAATAATCTTGATTTATTTAGATCCTGCAAAGGAGAGTTATACATTGGGAATATTTTCAGATTTGAAACAGGTTTGCTGTTATGATTATGAGGCAGAACTGGGGCACCCATCCTACATCTGTGACATTTGTCACTTCATTAACATGTGCAGAGAGGGAGGGAGCAAAATGGAAGGTAGAAAATAGCAGACCGAAGAACAACAATGAGGCAGCAATGCTTACCGTCCATTTCAGCATGATCTGTGTGTCTGTGATGGCCTCTGTATAAGCAATGTGAGGGCCTGCGATTGGACGTGCCGAAAACCGGTTGCTGAAACCTGCCACTTGGTATGGCCGGGACGCTGCGCTTCTTGGACTCTCACCGTAGGCATTGATGGCAATCACACGGAACTTATACGTGGCACCTGAGGCACAGAAACATCCCACAAAAAAAAGGAACAACAATTAGTCCAGACATTATGCGGACGTGACAAATTTACTGACAGGCTGAGCCCCTGTGTCTGGACATGAGGATTTTCTATAAAAGGGTAATGGAAATAAAGTAAACCTCAGACTACTCAAACTGAAACCCCATTACAGGGCTGGGCAATGGCAGATGCCCAGTCACGCTGATGAAGTATGAAAGGAAAGTGGTACATTTGGACGGGAAAACATCCATCTGAATTATTACATTACTGGTTCAGTACTTACAAAGTCTGGATTCATTAGAGAGAATGAGAGAATAAATCATATTACGGCAATTTATGATTTTGAATCCAGTTTTAGAGAACTGGAAATAAAAAAACTGGTATCAGTAGAATTGACATAAAATTGCCTGATTGGCAAAAAAAAAAACCCAAACCATCCAATTGGCCCACTCATCTCCTTCTACACAGGGAATCCTCCCTAACTTTACTTGGGCAAGCTGTAATGCAGAAAAATTGAACTGCACAGGCTGGTTTACACCAGCCTGAGAACAAGGACAGATGACGTTTCAGGTTGGGACCCTTCTTCAAGCTGAGTCGCCTATCCATGTTCTTTAGAGATGCTGTTTTGGGTACAATACACACCATGTTCTAAGAGCTCACTGTCGACAATGTCCATTGTCTAGGTTTAACACTAAAATAACAGGAAGCTAATGTCCATTGAACTATATCCCAATCGGAATCAAAATCCTCAAAATATGCAAGAAAAACCAAAAGAGTAACACAAGAGATAGCATCTTCAGATACTTCTTCCCCACACAAACTTTCCAGCATTTCATAGCAATTTGTGCCTCACTAATTTGGACCATTACCTGGCTCAAGACTTCGCACTTCTACAGAGAGTTTTGATGGAGAGATGCTGTCTGCTGCTACCAGCCAGTCACTATTCCTTCCCATGCGTTTGTACTCCACCTTAAAGGAGGTGATGGGGGAGCCCCCATTTGCTCTTGGGATCCAAGTCACATACACGGATGTTTCTGAGGCAGTTGAGATGGTGGGTCGGTCTGGTGCCTCAGGTACTAGATGGAGGGAAACAGATGTTGTCATCAAGGTGTTGGAGAGCGCAAATTATTTAACGACGTTGATAAAAACAAGTAAAATTTAAGACTACAGTTGAAAATCTTAGGTCTGTTTAAGTCACAAATAACACCCGAAATTGGTAGAATAATTACTGATATTTCCTTTTGAATATCATCCTGTTTCTAGAGCGACTAGCTCTGTCTTGTTATTGTTGTTATCTAACCTCATGACTACTAAAGATATTCACCCCCATTTAAATTGTTATGTTTCCAAACTATCAAGAACCTGATCAAATGAAGTTACTTGCAGCACAAGTCGGTAAAAGAATAACAGATTTATATAAAATACCAAATAGCCAATTATAATTTTTGTCCAAAGGCACTACTGTGTGACTTACACAGTGGCAAGCAATGTTAAAACTATGCAGAAGTAAAAAACAATTAACAACAATTATTGGCCTTTAAAAACTCAGATTGATAGTAATACATTACTTCCACGAGCAAGACTTAATTATTGTTTAACTAGCCAAGGGAGAGTCTTAATTCATTACTAAATACACTGTTCAAATTTCTTGATGTGTTTGCTGAGATTGCAGCTAAAATAGCTGAGGAGAATATTTTGGTGCCACATCAGTACTGTACCAAAGTAGTGGTCCCACATTTATATTGTTTGTTTGATAATATCACTGTTTGAGCGGAAGAGCATGCTGAAAGTAACTGCACAAGGAAAGCAGCCAACATCAGCAGGGCAGCTAACAACCCCCATCAAGGCATTTTCATTAAGTTCCATCATAGCATCTCAGAGAGCAATTATTAAAGACATAGCAGTGAAAAAGAAACTATTTGCTTTGAAACAGTAACAATGTCAGGTGAGGAAAATACTGTTAATTTTTACATACAATATACTGGTTCTTTCTATGATGCCTCTGATCTAACTGTTCCCCTCCACTATCTCAGTAAAGAGGGGGGGGGGGGAAGAGAGAGAGAGAGAGAGAAGAGGGGTTATTGATGACAGCTATGTAACTAATCTCTGAACCAGGCAAGAACCAGAATAAAAACAGACGCAAAGTGCTGGAGTAATTCAGCAGGTCAGGCAGCATCTCTGGAGAACATGGATAGGTTGCTCTCTCCGGAGATGCTCTCTGTCCGGCTGAGTTACTGCATCATTTTCTGTCTTTTTTTGTAAATCTGCATCTGCAGTTCCTTGCATCACAAGAATTGGAATACATAGGTATTAAGAAATGCACATTTTGCATTTTGATTAATTATGAAGTTAAAAGATCAAATTAACATATCAAATATTTGGTTCTAGCATGAAGCATATCAAACTTGTAGCCTTTCATCTAGACTTCCCATTTGATATTTGTACATAGTAGGTAATGCCTGACACTGGTCAAATTAATTTCATTCGCTTTCCTGGAGCCGCTGAAGAGAAGACACCTACATCAATCATCAGTGAAATTTAAACCAGGTTCTGAGGTGATTAAAAGACCACTTGAAACATATTGCATGTTTGCACTTTGATTCAAAAGGATGCAAGCATAGTAAAAATAACATCACAGATGTGTCAAGTAATTTGAACACAGGAACAGATCAGTTTTGTCAAAATAATACTTACTGAAATCAGAGCAACTTTAGAGAGCAAAGAAGACAGAAGAACAGTGTTAGTAAAAACAAATTATCAAGACAGAATGGATTTCAGTGTTAGACCTAGTCATTTGGCAATGACACTACAATTTAAAACAATATTATTGGACAAATTACAAAGTAGTAATAAAGGCTCACACAGTATGAGGACTAGTATTAGATATCGATGTCATGAGCAAAATTTATACTGAACTTACATTGGCTTTAGTGCTTTAGTAACCAACTTGAGTTCTTAAATTTCAATCTACAAATTCGGAGGTTTGACTGAATTGATTCTTGCTTCTGAAATCTCCGATGTAACAACTGGTGTCTGATGCTCTCATGCCCCATCCATAGAGATATGTGTCCACCATTACACCCCCTCTAGACCACAAATTAATTATTTCAGTGGTCTGGATTTGAATTCTGGAATCTTTTTTGAAAATATATTACAATATTTGTTAAGGACAGTTCAGTCCTGCAATGGCAGTGATTACACAAGGAATCTTCACTGCGTTTGTGGACACATATTTTATAGTCAGGAGAGCAGACAGTGTTGGCAATTTGCTAGCCTCCACTCAGTAACTCGACTGAACAGAGATATTAAAGAATCAAATATTCTGAATAACCCCACCCTTATTCTTACTGTCAAGATCTGTAGCAATTTCAAAAAATGATAACTAACACTGAATAATTAAATAAAGTTTGGAATAGAATTAAATTGGCACTAGGTAACTCTAATGTACATCTTAAAGACACAGCAGCCGCCAGTCTTTTCAGCTCTTCATAAATACAAGCTTGTAGGAACCTTTCTGTACCCATGATGTCCCTTTCAGCATTGTCTGCTTCAATACCATTCCCTTCATCTTATTCATAACGCATCCCCGCCCACATTCCTCCACCATATCTCCAAGAATCTGTCCATTTACTGCACACTGACAAAATCAGCAGGTCCATGAATTAATCATGCACTTCATGATTAATATTATATCAGGGCTTGGAGTAAGCAGTTTCTAATGGGAGGGTTTGAGAAAGAATAGAGTGAAAATAGTTTCTGAAAAAATAGCAAAAGGGAAAAGGGTTATTATTTATTAAAGTGAGGCAGGAAGAGTTAAGTTGGGCTGAGGATAGAATAGGACCGAAGGTTATATATTTTTAAAGAAGGACAGATGTCACCATTTAGATGAAGGTTATATCAATGTTTACATTTATATATACACATATAAAGAGAAAAGTAGGATTTTGTTTTAATTGTTACAAAACGGAAAGGAACGTTATGGTTGATTAGGACAAGCAATAGGTTTGAATGGATTAAGTACAAAACAAGCATCTACACAGGTTGTGCTTGTGCAAGATTCTATAATAGGGTGATTGAGTATTAAAATGGCATTACGCTGCTGGCTATGGCTCTACGGCTTACAAATGCTCTGGCAGCATTCGGTTTGAGCTAAAAATCAAAGGCGAGGATTGTTTTAGGATTCAGTTGAGTAAAGTCAGGGTCAAGAGAAAAAAGTGACCACAAGACCATGGAGTGTGGAGGAGTTAGTACCTCCGCTGTGTCGTGCTGGATCGTGGATTACCACACCAAAATTAGTGTTGCTCTTATCCTCGATTGCTGTTTGTTTGGGGACTCCCACTGGTTGAGAGGGTGTCCGAGAGTTTTCCTTCGATGTCGAGGATCGCCCTGAGGGGGAGAAAATAGATTTGACTATTAGAGCAAAGAACAGATGCAATAAAGTATTTAGAGCAGTCCGCAACCACTGCATGTAACATCACAGTGCTATGCTCTCAACATTAACACTGGCTTGCATTGTGTACTTCAAAACTATAAAAGTTCAAACAAAGAAAGGCATTGTTTTGCACATCAACTCTTTGGTCTTCTCACTTATTTTTCATTAACTTCATTTAACAAACAGACAAGTGGTCACCTAGAACTACGATTTTAAGTACTACAGTCCTTTTAATTTAATTAAAAAATATAATACCCCAAATGCATTTCCAAAATTGCCTGAGGGAGTGGAGAAAGGCTGTGCTCTTACCACATTTAACCATTTAGATGAGCACATGAAATGCCATGGGACAAAGATATGGGAGCCATGGAAATAAGATTAGGTAATCAATGGATTGCATGGACATGTTGGGCCAAACGGCCTGTTTCCATGACATATTACTTTATTGTCCTGTGTCGTATTCAGACAAATTGGGTTAATACTGTGCATTCAAAATAATGATTTTTTTTATTTGCAGCATCTGAGATCTTGCCATCATTAAGACAGGTGGTGAATCAACACCAAAACTGCAAAGAAACAGCATCTCAAAGCTAAAACTACAGACTACATGCAACAGCATTCCTTTATGCTCTGCAAATGATGTGTTAAACAAACTTTATCTTTGTAAGCCACAGACATAAAAAGAGTGGTGAATCTCTGAAATTCTCTGTCACAGAAGGTAGTTGAGGCCAGTTCATTGGCTATATTTAAGAGGGAGTTAGATGTGGCCCTTGTGGCTAAAGGGGTCAGGAGGTTATGGAGAGAAGGCAGGTACAGGATACTGAGTTGGATGATCAGCCATGATCATATTGAATGGGCCGAATGGCCTACTCCTGCACCTATTTTCTATGTTTCTATAATCTGGCAGTGAAATATACTTCTGAATTTACACTCAATAAATTAATACACCCTGCTGCCCAACATTCTATAGTGGTCTCAATAGTTCACTGGTATACTGATAGATATACTAGAGTCAACAAAGGCTAAATAATTTAAAAAAAGGATTTAATGATAAAAAATAAATTTCAAATCATCAACTTCATTAATTCTACCAGAATCAAGCAGCACATTAAGAAAAATGTGAAAATAAGGCACAGCTCCCTGAGTTTTAAAGATTGGACATCACAGTTCCATGTTTTCAAGCCAAAAGTAAACTTAATGTGTGGACAAGAGTGTTTCGTTTACTAGCAACAAATCTATTTAATTGATAAAAATATTATAGTGAATTATGCAGCGTCAAATAGAGGAGATTGTAGCTTGAAATCCATGTCACCATGTTTCAAATTGTTCCTGTTCACCCATTTTGTTTGAGGTCTAGTCTATGATTCATAGTCTGCCCAGATTCACATTTAGCCAGATATTAATTTAGAATTGTGGCAGCAGCTGATTGATAACAGGCTCTTCTACCATGACAGCTGGAATTTTTGTGCAGTTATCAGAAAAAAATGTTTTGATTTCCGTTGGAAAAATACTGCTTATCTTTTTCATCTCTAGAACATCCTTTGGCATTGCACTCATGTGGTTACATTCCACATGTCCAAACAGTGAGAACTGGCAGAGAATATGACTGTAATGGACATCTAAAAGAAACCCAATCCGATCCTTGCTCAACAATAAAGCAACCCGTTAAAAAAAATAAAATTAATGATAGCAATCAGAGGATTCAGGATGATTCTTTTTAAATCAGTTGCAGAAATCAATTTTAGCAACTTCAATAGTGCTTTATTTGTTACATATGCAACTGCAGAGTGAAATTCCTTTTGCATATATTACACATGCGGGCACTGGCATTTTTGCAGGCATATTCACAATGCAAGGTCCGGTTGGCCCGCGTGCTCGAAGTACTGGAGCAGTTCCCGCAAACTGACATCCCCCTCCTGTCACTGATATAGATGAAATCAATGGACATGATCTTGAGACTTATCTTATATGCGTGACCCTTAATCATGCTGTGTAAAACATTTATCGTCGCTTTTCTAACAAGAATGTTCATACAAAATCAATTGCTACGAATGTAACCGGTGAAAATAACGTTTCATAGCCTCAGAATTAAAGGGTGCTCTTTTAGAAAGGAGGCGAGGAGGAACTTCTTTAATCTGAGGGTAATTAACCTGTGGAACTCATTGCCACAAGAGGGCTGTGGAGGCCAAGTCAGTGGACATTTTTAAGGCAGAGATAGACAAATTCTTCATTAGAACGGATGCCAAGAGTTATGGGGAGAAAGGCAGGAAAATGGGATTAGGAGGCAGAGATCAGCCCTGATTGAATGGCAGAGTGGACTCGATGGGCCGAATGGCCTAATTCTACTCCTGTAACTTGTGAACCTGTCAGTCAGTGCATTAGTGTAATTTTTACTTTAAAGCCTACCTTTCCCAGTTCGGAATGTCAGCATAGCTGGCTGACCTTCACCAGTGGCACTCCGTGCAACCATTAGCACTTCATACAAGCTAGAGGATTCAAGCTCGCCGAGTTGCAGTTCATTCTCACTACCAGGAACCCGGATGGTGTGCCAACTTCCCAACATATTCCCGCTGTTGTCAAGCTGCAATGGAAATAAGAAATCAGGCAAGGCAACATTGGGATCCTCAATTCCACTTGACTTTGCCCGACTTTCCTGCATTATACCCTGTTGTGCTGAAAAAGACACGAGTCTAGGATTCATGTAGGTCAAGATATCAATGCAATGCAACTAACTAACTAAGTCTGCTGATTTCATGCTGAACAGAAAAATTGTTAATACAATATTCCTTTTACTTGGATTAGAGCAAGCCATTATTAATGAGGGTTAGAAGTAATAACCAGATTGTAAATATGAGGGTTGAAAAGAAAGGTGGGTGACAGCTAGAAAGCTGGAGAAGGTCAGAACGAAAGCAGGTCAATGCTGCAGAGATATATTTGAAAGCAATAGATAGCCACTGTAAAACTTATGGAATGAGATCTGATCAATGGACGGCCTACTAAGATGACTGTAGATCTAGAACTGCTGCATAAGCATTAATACTCTCACAGTGATGGGTTAATGCATTGGCACCTCTCAGTATTATGCACACATATGTTGAGGCAGAGATACCCTTCTGTTTTGTCAGTTCAACCGCCTCACCAATTGTCCCCTTAACTGCTCTTGCCTCAACCCTTGCCTCCTAAAATGAACTCTGCTCTCTCTCCCCCTCCTGTGGGCACCTGCCCCCACAAGCACCCAGAGTCTGCCCACCCCCCCCACTCACCTCGACACTGGCTAAGCTCTGGTCCTCACTATGTCCCGACTACAGCCTAGCTTTCAGATTTCACCCCCCCCCCCACCCACCCAAAGTTCTTGCTGCTGATGTAGAGGTGTTCTGTCGAATACTTTGCTGAGAGCCAATGGTTCAGACAGTAGCTGGTACGTGCGGCGACTGCTGGCAGCCTCCTGAATATAATGGCATTGATAATACAGTGTGTGATTTGCAAGGTGTAAAATAGCAGGAAATGTCCCAATATATGCGTGTGGGGATTTTTCCATTTCCAGCTCCATTTTAGGCTTGTCTGAGCAATGTCATTGATTAAATATACACACACAAGGAAGGGATTGCACATTTTAACATTTACAACCATTGTACAAAACAGACATCCATCCCAACAGTCAACCATGGACTTCTCTCTGAACTTCACAAATGTTCTCCTTACAGATACGTGTCAACATCATACCTTGCGATACTTGACGAAGTAGGCATTGATGGGCGAGCCGCCATCTTTCCCCGCTCTCCAAATCAAATCGTAACTATCTGGGTTAGTGGTATAGGGAGCGCTGAGAATGATGGGGGCATCAGGTGGGGAGGCAACGTCCGTCCTCTGTGTCGCCTTAGGGGCAACAATCTCCTTTGTTGGCTGCTGTTGCCGGGGCACAATGTCGTGGTTATAACCATAGTCTACGCTTTCATCACCTTCATCACTCTGAACAATATCGGAGCCTCTCGCTGCAATTGTGGACTCTAGGTCATCAACCCCGGCCTTTGTTTCAACTGAAACGAATGGGGAAAAGAAAATAAAAATGTTGTAATTATTCTCAAAAGTATAGACACTTTTGTCAATTGAAAGAATGCTGACTACTTAACATTCTTTATCTTTCCACCACCCCCAGCACATTTAAATTCCAATAGTCCCAAGTAGTAAAATTGTTATTCAGAGTCAGAGGAAACATACACCCTGGTCCACAGATGTTCTGCTCACCGCCTCTTGCAAGAAAACCAAGGAAAACTATCAACATTTCTCATTTAATTGAAGCCAGACTATGTTTGCTCTCGTTTATTTATTTAGGATACCACAGGCAGCAGCAGGATAGGGGAGGATGGGCCACACTTGTTGAAACTGGCAAGTCTCTCAATAACAAAGAAGCTATCAATTCCAAGAGGCTGCCAGCACCTCTCAGCTGATCTCTTTAAGTGTTTATCCTTGAACATCCAGTTGCAATCATTTAACCCTGGTGGTGCTGGCTTGGAGCCTTTGCCTGGGATGTATTTACCATGCCAAAGGATGCAATAAAACAAAAGTTGTTTGTAGTACTAATCTGCAATAAAGTCTAGGCAGTCGGAACTGAGATTGCTGATGACTCTTTAGATATCAGGACGTCCGTAATGAGCATCTCGAGAGATTTTTGGAAAGCAAAACAACGTCAGTCTCCATATATTATCCCAACGCACCCTGTTTCACTATAATGTTGATTTACAGAGTTCATGTTAAGCAGCTGACTATTGCAAGAGAATTATTCAGCGTGCAAACTGGCCACTGCTTTTCAAATAATACAATGCATCAAAAGTATGTACATCATAAGTATATGGAGAGGCATTTGTGAAAACAACAGTGAGCTGCCTTACAGCTCCAGAGAATCAGACTCAAACCCAACCTCGAGTGCTTCCCACGTCTTGTTTCAACATTCCCTCAGTGACTGTGCAAGTCCCACATGTGCTGTAGATTAATGGGCAAGTGTAGACTTCCCCATAGTGCATGTTAATAGCAAAATCGGAATCAAAAGCAAGCTGATGGCCATATAAGAGAGAAGTTACATGAAAACAAGGAAAGGAGAAGAATGTAACTAAGCAGATGCCCTCAAAGCCAGCATTGGTATTGGTTTATTATAGTCAAGTGCACAGAGATAGTATGACAAGCTTTTGTTTGAGTGCTATTCATTTAAATCAGTCTGAAGAAGGGTCTCGACCCAAAACGTCACCTATTCCTTCGCTCCATAGATGCTGCCTCACCCCCGATTTTCTACAGCATTTTTGCCTACCTTTGATTTTTCCAGCGTCTGCAGTTCTTTCTTAAACATTTAAATCAAACCATCACGAGTCCAATCAAGCCATGCACAAGTATAATAGGGTAGTGCAAAAAGAAAAATATGAGTGTGCAGAAGAGTGTAAAAGCATTACAGTTGCAGAGGAAAAGTCCAATGTCTGCAATGAGATACAATGGAAGATTAGGACTAGACCCGAGATCATGAGAGTCTGACAACAGTGGGGAAGAAGCTGCTCCTGAATCGGGTGGTATGTGGTTTCAAGCTTTTGTATCTGCTGTTTTAAGGGAGAGAGGAGAAGTGGAAATGACCGCGGGTGAAAAAGTTCTTTGATTCGAAGTGACTGTGCCTAGATTATCGGGAACAATAAAATTATAATTTATTTACATAAATAAGGAAGTGCTTAATTTGCATCACAGAACATTAAAATATTTACCTATTGAAACCTTGTTACAGTCTGGAACAATCAAATCAATGGCACACTGCAGCAAGCAAACAATTAGATTCTAACTGGTTACAGTATGAATGCAAACATGGATAGACTGCAAAAAAGGCCATTCCCCAATATACATATTCAATTAAAATTGTATTTTTGGAGTTTTATGAAACTCTACAGGTTTTGGTATTGAAGCAACTTTTGTAATGTTTGGTTCTGGGTTTGAAAGGAGGTACTGGAAGCTTGCTTGAGCTTCTGGAAGCCTGGACTGGATTCTGAAAACTTCATAAACAAAGTGTCAATATCTAGGAGCAAATCACTGGGTAATGGGGAGAAGGCAGGCACGGGTTATTGATTGGGGCCGATCAGCCATGATCACAATGAATGGCGGTGCTGGCTCGAAGGGCCGAATGGCCTCCTCCTGCACCTATTTTCTATGTTTCTATGTAAACACCATCAAGGAGGACTCCTGCATCCTTGCAGAAGTCACTGATTCCAATAACTTTACTAACAACTTCCTTCACTTTCACTTGGATTATCCCCGACACCTCTCTCCCATGCTCGATCTCAGAATCAATCACAGGAGACTGACATCAAGAAGCTGCCTGACCCATCGAGTTCCTCCAGCCTTTTGATTTTTGGTCAAGATTTCAGCATTTGCAGTTTCTTGAGGTGCAATAACTAGTCTTGATTCAACTTTATCAAAAAGCCTGGATGGAATTTGCAACCTTCGCGTGGTCCGCCCTGTTTCGATGAATGCACAATCAAATAAGAACAAATAGAACAAGTCGTCCTACAACTTTAGTCTGTGCACGCCATACGCAAGAAGATCAGAAAGCCTTTTAACAATATGAACACTTCATGTTGTTATCAATTTCATCCATAATTTCATAGTTCTACAAACCTCCGCTATGGTTCCTACTTATCACTTGTTCACTTGGGAACTCAACCTGATAGGTTTAACTAATAATAATACAATTGCTTACCATTGATCACAGTCCAAATGTTTTCAAGGGAGTTAGATTTAGCTCTTAGGGCTGAAGGAATCAAGGGATATGGGGAAAAAGCAGGAACAGGGTACTGATGTTAGATGAGCCATGATCATATTTAATGGCGGCGCTGGCTCGAAAGGCCGCATGTCCTACTCCTGCACCTATTTATCTAACCAAGCCAACAAATGAGTTTTTTTCTGACTGCTTTCATAGCCACAATTCCCATGTGTTCAGTACAAAGTTATGCAAAAAGTAGTAGTTATTATGAATCCACCCTATACATCTCCTCTATTCCCACGACGAAACAAAACAGTAACTGAGAGGTTTTAATACCTCATCTATACAAGCCAAGTTTGGTTCACCTCGTCTATGAGTGTTTAACACTTTGACACCGAAACCTTGCGGCTTTCGCCTGTAATTTCAGCCATAATTACTGGAAAGTTTCATAGACCACATTTAAAGCATAGTTCACATTTTCACACTTCCGACATCAGAGTTTGCGTGCAGTTTACTGCAACACACATTCTATAGTCAGTTGTAATGCAATGAGATTTCCTTTCTTTGCATCCTACAATCCAACCTAACAGGCATCTCTGATATGGAACCTACCATTTCAAGTGGTAATCCAAGCATCTCTTTCTCCATTTGATGAGGCCACATTTGGAGTACTGTATTCAGTTTGTCACCATGTATTGGAAGGATGTCACCATGCTATGTTGGAAGACTTGAGGGTTATGCACTAAGGCAGAACCAGGCTAGAATTCCAGAGTACAAGGCAGAGGGGTGACAGATCATGAGGGAAAAAAGATTATGCCTTCAACAGCGAGTAGGGGGGCCCCCTGCCTAATCTACTCTCGGCTCGGGGATTTCCTTGAGGTTTTTTGCGGGGAGGGGGGTGTGAGGAGGAATGGAGAAGGGGGAGAGGGGGAGGTGTGTTGTTCGCTCACGACAGCGTTCTCTGTCTCTCTCTATCTCTGCCTCTCTCCAGTCGCCGTGCTTCACGCACACAGCCCCGGCTCCACCCCTCTCCCCCTGGGGAGACCCTTGAACATACACATTTCTAGCACATTAAGTGCCTGGAAGGCTCTCTCCCTCCCCCCCTTCTTTCCTCCCTCCCACCTCTGTCTTTTCCCTTCTCTCATTCGCTCAACCCCTTCTTTCTCTCCTTCCCTCCCTCTTTTCTCTACTTCCCTCCCTCCCTTCTGGCCTTTCTCCCTTCTCTCCCTCCCTCCTCTCCCACACACACATCACGCACAGACAACTAACACACACAACTAAGTTAAGATGGGGCTGAAGCCCAAAATTGAATGCCTGGACTGGTTTATCACCAATAGTTATTGGTTTTCCAGGATCTAGTTAATTAAATTGCTTTTTTTTTTTTCATTTCAGTCACTAAAACAAGTGGTATTGTAACTATGTACTTTTCAGAGGTGATCTACACATTTTGTTTGTTACTTGTAGGCTTACATGCATGCAATTTTATATTAAAATGTAGTTTAGATCTGTTTGGTCCATTAAGTCGCAGGCACTTTAAGCGCACATTTTGAATACTTTCCATTCTACCATAGAGATATAAAGTCTATAATAGACTTTCATTATATTTCTATGAATCTACAGACCTTGGCTGGGAACCTGGGGCTCACCAAAATTGTTCCCAATTGAGCCCCGCATCTCCTAAGGCCGGCCCTGACTGCACAGATTATTTTACTTGGAGTAAGGGAATCAAGAACCAGAGGACATAAACTCAAGGCGAGAGTGGAAAGATTTAATACAGACCAGAGGGGCAATGTTTTTACCCAGACGGTGATAGGTTTATGGAACAAGTTGCCAGAGGATATAGTTGAGGCAGACACTATAACAACATTTAAAAGACATTTGGACTGGTACATGCATAGGAAAGGTTTAGAGGGATACGGCTCAAACCTGGGCAGGTGGGACTAGCTTAGATGGGGCATCTTTTTGACATGGGCAAGTTGGGCCGAAGAGCCTGTGTCAGTGCTGTATGACTAGGATTATTTAATCCATAATTGAGCTCATCCCGTACATGTATAAAGTTGTAACATGCTAACTAATCAATCATCTGGCCTTGTCCACATTGGTGCCAAACTTGATGCGTCACATGCTAATTCAGCTCACGTGCAGTATCATAATGAACACAGACACAAGATGCTGGAGTAACTCAGCGACACAGGCAGCATCTCTGGGGTGAAGGAATGGGTGACATTTTGGGCTGAGACCCTTCTATAATGAACACAATCCTTTATTGCATCTCCCACGTGCATTGTTGCTCCATGCTCCAGTCATTTCACTTCTTTTTCAGGTGATACCACCTCCAGTTTAAATTCCATTTGGAATATTTTGGAGGACCAAGAAACCAAGAACCAAGCAAACAACAATGCAAGAAATTATGCTCAACAGCGTGCTAACCCCTGGATTTCCTTGGGTTTTTTGCATTATTAATGCCCTTTTTGCAGTAATGCCCTTGACATTTCTACTCACTACGTGTAGGCAATTACTTTATGTTGCAAAAATGTACAAATCTTTGGGCAGTTAATGTGTCAGCACGCCCTCAGGATGTTGGAGGAAACCAGACAACTCAAGAAAACTAGGCAGTTGTACAGAAAACATAGATCTAGGTCCTTGCATCTATGAAACAGCACCTTATTGTTGCACCATCGCAATGCAAATACCAATAGGTAATGTGAACCAACACCTTGTTAAAAATCAATTGCACGGGCATAGATTTGGTGCTCTTTTGTAAATACATTTAATCCTATAAACTCCTTGTCAAGACTTGTGAAATGAATAGCCAGCATTATTCCCACTCTCACCCATCAAGTGTGTGTTGAGGTGCCGCTTGACGAAGAGCAGTCTCCTTCACCTTAGATGTTTAGGACTCTATTAAATACTATAAAGGGCACTTGATTTCTCGGACTGTTTCAGTCATCTATCTATTGTGATTAGTCATTGGGTCATACAGGGGAACAGAGCCCAACTCATCAGCCAACCATGTAGTTTTAACCTGCTTTTGGCCTTTTTCTGAACCTTTCTATGCAATTTTAGGTCGACATAAAAGGAAAAGGGCACACTGGCCTGACCTGCTGAGCTGGCCTCAGCATGCCTGACCTGCTGAGCTGGCCTCCTGCTCTGCAGTTCCCAACTCTCTGTCTTGGTTCTTTTGTCTACGTTTCCACCCTCCAAACTGCTCTCAATCATCTGTGCCATTAATCTGGAAACAGTGCAGATTTACGAAGATGTCGCAATGACTCGAGGACCCGAGTCCTAGGGAGAGAAGCGGCAGACTAGGGACTTATTCCTCGGAGTGCACAAGGCTGAGGGGTGATTTTATAGAGGTCCATAACATCTGCCATGCCGCTGCCATTGCCTATAGCAACTAAGGTCCTCCACTCCTGTCTGTTCTGGGCTAGCTTCTGGACACTGCCCCAGGTCAGGTCCATTGTTTTCATTTCCTCCTCTACAGTTCGACGTGGTTTTGGGTCTCCCCCTTTTCCTTTTCCCTTCCCGTGTCCAGTGCAGGGCTATTTTTGGGATGCTGTCTGGTTCTCTTCTCAGTATATGGCCAATCCAGTTCCAGCGCCTTCTCTTATGTTTGGCATTTAGAACTTCCACCTTCCTGCCAGTGGCTTCCTTTCGACTTTCCCCATTGACATCCATCCTAGTATCTGTCGATAGCCCTGGAAGTCCACCATGCCCAGTAGTGTTGATTCCTTCAGTTACTGTTTCCGTAACATATTTGTTTTACGAGACAGGGTTGTTAGCCCTGTGCTCAACCTCCAACCTGGAGGACCAGTGGATTGCTCTTTGGCTCGCCTCTACCCTTCGACCTGTCCAGCATGGGAGACAGCTAACAGGAGACGCTGGCATAGCTCTAGGGGTCACTGAGACACACAAGCTCCCCGACCACAACAAGGTTGCAATCCAATGGGGAGTTGAAATATCGCAAGGAGAATAAATAGGATGAATGCAGTCGTTTTCATAGGGTGGGGGGTTAAGAACTAGTGGGCATCTGTTTAAGGTTATAGGGGAAAGATTTAATAGGAATCTGTGGGACAATATTTTCACACAGAGGATGGTGGGTATATAACGGGGCTGCCAGGGGAGGTAGTTGTGGGAGGTACAATAATAACATTTAAAAGACACTTGGATAGGAAAGCTTTAAATGCCAACAAATGGAACTAGCACAAAGGGACTTCTTGGTCATCATGGACAAGTTGGGCCAAAGGGCCTGACTAAATTTGGTGTGTGCAATAATCCAGTCAATATTGCTGCCCCTTGCCATTGTGATTTGGAAAGCTATGAACTTGCACAGTCACACAGACAACTGGAATCATTCACTGGAGAACATCATGGCAATCAATTTTAGTCCAATAAACTCCTGGAAGTTGCCACAGAGGAGCTATGAATTATTTAAGAATTTGTAAAGGAAAACTACCTAGTGATGGTCCATCACCAATGCATCAAGATGCCGATAGCGAATAAACATTAGTGGTTTATTTGCAAGGCAGCACATTTAAATTATTTACATTGAAACTTTAAGCAAACAGAGTTAATATTCCAGGCTGCGACAACGCTACTGCTATAAAGCAGGCAAGCCCCACACAAGTCTCCTTCCTCTTCAAAGGGATCACTAAATTAACATACACTTGAATATAGAGAGAACACGTCTGCAATACTTTAAAATTCTGAGGTTGTTGGGGTTACACATTCAACTTTTTTCCATTCAGTGTGAAGATCAAGGTATAGGATTAAATTTCTTGTGGGTAAACATCCCTCTAAACCATTATATAGTCAACATAACATAATGGATCATATCCATCCGATGACACCACTCTGGCCGTTCAATGACAGCTTAAAGCTGCATCACCCAAGAACATAATAAATAGAAGTGAATCATCCATCCAGCCTTTTAGAGGCAGCACTGTGACTTAACATGATTGATCATCTACCTCATCTCCATCAACCAGCACTCTCTACATACCTCTGAGTTTCTCCAGCTTTTTTGTGTACCCTCTCTCCATACCTCTTGATTCCCTTCATATTCAAAAACCTCTTGATTCCCTTCATATTCAAAAACCAACTGATATGTTTTGAATATATCAAATGACTAGACATGGGTGTAGATAATTTCACAAAGATTCAAAGTTCCTAAATAGGATGAAAAATCGCTTTATCTCAGCTTCGGAACCCTTTTTTGGAGATAGTCTGTACAATCAAATCTACTACAACACTATGACATTTCTAGGAATAACACACAAGGTACAGTCAACACAATCTGCCCCTACAGAAACATTCCCTGCTACTTCTAAGGAAGGCATTCCTTTGAATTCCAATATTATCCAGACATTGCTCTTTCCAAAAGATATTCTATTTTTTTAACTCGTCTGCCTTCTCTCCATTAGATCTACTTCTTGCATCCTTGCTTATTCAGTTAACTCGTCTACATATCCCTTTGTGTGCCCAAGAACAACTATTTTTCTAGTCTGGATCTTGTTTAAACTTTTGATATTAAAATGTGAATAGCTGAGGTTGAAAAACGCATGGCCTGCACATCTAAAAATAACCCGTTTTATTTCCAATAACCAATCCTCCATCACGCTGTTACCACCCAATCTCATGAGGTCCTAATTTTCAGCATTTACTTATGGCACCTTATCAACTATTTAAAAAAAAAAATATGGAAAACATTGACTAATTCCTTCTCATCCACAATCCACAAAATAAAAACAAAATTGTTCAACATAATTTCTCTTTCATAAATCTGTTGACTTTATCTAAACATATTACTAAGTATTCTTCAACTAGAAAATAGGAATTTGAAGCAAGAACAGAGTATTTGGCCCCTCACACACTCGCTTCACCATTCAATACATCTATGGATGATCTTTCACCTTGATATTTACTAGTACTTCCTCATTATTCCTTAATTTCCTTCAAAATTCTATGGCCCTAATAATCCACCATTTTCCCTACCAGTGATACAAGATGTAATTTCCCATTTTCTCTCTGATAGTGGAATCAGTTATGTTGCAATTCAACTTCCAAACCCATTTTAAAATATGGACAGTCTGGAACATACACAATAATACACCTGGCTTTGTGGCTCTCTCTTTTTAAACTCTAATGTAAATGCTGAGAGTGATCAAACCTAATTTCTCCACTGCCTCATCTTTACCACTATTAATTTCTCAGTTGACAAAAATTTAAAAAATTAAATAAATTAGAAAAACTCATCGGGTCAGGAAGACATAAAACAGTAATTCCATTTCTGCTTGTGAAAGGCACAAGATTTATTTTGTGCTGCCTCTGCCATTCCTTTATTCTCTGGAAAGTTCCTCCTGTCTCTGCCTATCAGAGACAATGTTTGCATTTATAACGCTATTTTTAGTAACTACATCAACTTTTAATAGATTTTTCTATTTCTTGCCCATGATTCAATTTTATTTCTTTTGATTTCTTGATGAACTTTTGCTACACCTGATAATTAACTCAATCATAAGACTTTAAGTTTGTTTTTGAGCAATGCACAAAGCTTTTCTTTAATACCCTCATTAACTATTCTTTCTAACCCCTTTTCAAATTAGATTGTTCGTCCAATGCAATGTAAGCTTTATACTCTTCAAAAAATGCAACTTGATATATTTATTCGCAAGCTTTAAACAAAAAATACCTTCCAACTGTTAGTCAACATCTACTATATCTGTGTAGTTTGCATTGCTCAGAGTAGAAACAAGGAATTGCAGATTTCACAAAAAAAGACACAAAGTGCTGGAATAACTCAGCAGGTCAGGCAGCATCTTTGGAGAACATGGATAGATGGTGTGTAAGAAGGAACTGCAGATACAGTTCTGAACCGTTTTGTGTCCGTTTCCTTTCCCCCGACTCTGTGTCTGAAGAAGGGTTTCGACCACAAACATCATCTATTCCTTTTCTCCAGAGATGTTGCCTGGCCCGCTGATTTACTCCAGAATTTTGTGTCTTCATGGATACATGATGCTTTGGGTCCTTACCCAAAACATTGCCTACCTATGTTCTCCAGGGATGTTGTCTGACCCGCTGAGTTACTCCAGCATTTTGTGTCTTGCATTGGTTTGAATTAGCTTTGAAATTAATACAAAATTCCATTGTCAATTACTTTAACAGAGGTCCCCTTCTAATAGGGTCATTATGTATAACTGCACAGTCCTGGAGCTAAATTAGCCCATTTCCTGATTGTCAGACTGATCTAAAAACCTATATTTATTGCATTTCATGAACTTGCCCTCCAACATGCAAGATTACAATTCTACACTGGGAAATTGACACTGGAAATATTTAATATGATGTATCCATTTCTTCATGACATAAGTTCGATTCCACAATAATGGTCATTGGGGCTCTTTGATGCATGCAAGAAAAATAAGCTACTGAAGCAATAAAGATTATACTGTGTGAAATGTCCGGTCCATCATTTCACAGTGCATCCACTAATTATACTAGTATTCCTATGCATCATATAAAAATGTGCCCTCTACACACAATCAAAGCTTGGGAGAGGGAGGGGGTGGGGATGGAAAAGGAGGTTAATCGCATCTTTAATAGACACTGGGTGATATTTTATTGACATTTTTATATACAGTCTTGAGCTATAGAAAATCATTTTCATTATTAAAGAAGCTATGAATTAAGTACCATTATTATTCAGCCTTTCAGCGTTAGCATCGTCTGATATTAAAATTCAGAAAAATCAATTTGTGTAAAGTAAACCAAACTTAACTTTCTCAGCTAAAGAGTCGAGCTAAGACTGCAGCATTAATTAATATATGGGGAGGTAGGGGTTGGGAGTGCATAGTCAGCACCATACAAATGGACACCAGAACTGCTGACAATTCATCCACAAGATCGTTCCAATTTTGAACAGATAATAGCTCTCTCCCACCAAAACCCGGGTCTGGTGAGTGGGAAATTGGAAAAGACAACCCTGGAATGACAGCAGTTTTAACGCTATTACACGCTTCAACAGTTGAGCTGTAATTTTCAAACTCATGTGATCAAAGCAATTGATGTTAGTTAGGAGAGAAAATGAGGCCAGTAACTAAGTGAGTCTATGAGAGGTGTGGACAGACTGACAAGGTCCCGATTTACTTTGGTCTCACTCCGATGAAAAAAGACCTGCTTACTCTTCAGTATTACATTAGAATTGCAATCAGCTTGAAGTATGATCTTAAAAATTGATCTTGGAATGGATCATTGAAAAGTGCTTTGAGTGCATAATCACACCCACACCTAGATAACTGAAGCACCCTAAAAGTTTGCATTTCCAAACCCCAATCTCCGTCGCTGCGCCCTTACTCTTTTTCTTTTATCTGCACTTTCTCTGTAGTTGTAACAATATATTCTGCATGGTTTGATTGAAATCATATGGATGGCTTGTTCTGGATTGCATACAAAACAATTTTTTTTTTACTGTACCTCGGATAAATAACAAAAATAAACCAATACCATCTAATATGGCACAGCGTGCTCTTATTAATTATATTGATAAAAAATGGGTGTTCTGACTTTATTCCGAGTTCCATTATGGGAAAAGATTTGCAAAGGAACAAACAGAAACATTCAAGGATGTGCTCAAACGCTCCATAAAGAAATAGTATAACCCTACTGATGCTCGGGAAAAGGTAACCCATGTCTGGATATGGGCTAGAGAGATCAATGCTCCAAAGGCAGGCAGGTGGAACTAGTATAGATGGGGCATTTTGGTCGGTGTGGACAAGTTGGGCCAAAGGCCCGTTTCCATGCTGTATGACTATGACGGCTCATGATGGAGGAGCAACATTAAGGACGGTATCCATGCATCAAGAGCATACAGAAGCACCGCGTAAAATCATATTGCACCATAAATTAGCCAGCACCTGCTCCAATAGACACCTCCTACTCTATCTGTGGTTCCCACATAGGCTTCATCAGGCACCTCAGAATCCACAAAACAAGTGAAGAAAGCAAACCTTGATCCATGGGGACTACATGAAGTGGAAAAGCAAAAGTAACAGAAGCTTTTATAAACAAAAATCATCAACCATGGATCAGTAATGACAGTATGCTGCAAGCCAATTAGACAACATATATTTAAAGTGACTGTAGAATACAGACCACTAGTTTCCTTAGACTCAGTGTTGTTTTAGGGAAAGGGCCCAATTGAATAAATGCTATTCAGAATTATTTCTTGAGAAATCAGCATTAGAAGAAGCCAGACTGTTAACTTTCAACCAAGTTAAGAGACAATGCTTAGGAGACATCATATCAAATGATCACAATACATGTCAATGTATGATCTGAATGGCCTCAAACAGAAATGTTATGCTTACCAACTGAGAGGGAGGCTTCTGCTTGAACTGAACCCATTTTGTTGGAGGCTTCACAGATGTATTGCCCAGAACTTTCCAATGACGCTGTGCGTATGTAAAGAGAGCTTGATCCGGCTCTGGACACAGTGAGGCGAGGAGTATTGGAGTTTGTACTGCCTGCACCAAATAGTTGAGAATTCCTTGATTTTGACCGAAGAATGTGAGAAGGATGGCTGCTAATCAGTCCGTGACGATCAAACCAGCGGATAATGGGTGTGGGCTGCCCAGTGGCATTGCAAGTTAGTATAACAAAATCTCCTTCAGTCACTCTTATATTCGGGGGTGGGGCGATAATCACAGGCTTTGTGTCTCTATCTGTAAGAAAAATAAACCACACTCTGAAATAAATGTTTTTTCAATTAGCTCAAATTTCATACATTGACATAATAAAACGACCCAGCCCTGTCATTTACCATTACCATGTTCTTGTTCCTTTATGAGAAAGGAAGATCCCTACCGTGTCAATTCTAACATTGCCTAATGACAACACATGCACGTTCCAGTGGTCAGTACTGGGAACGTATACAAGGAAATTCCCCCATCATTCGGTCATCATAAAGTTATCAACAAATCGTTATTACATGACTAAGTTATTGCACTGCATTCCAATTAATTAAGAAAAAGCCAATTTCAGCATGGAATCTTTCTGTATAATTTAGTATCATACAAAGTAATGAGAATGTTATTAGTAATCAAGTATACGAGCATGTAAAGATTTTACAAAGCAGGGACAAAGGTAGGTGCCAAGAAATACAAAAGGAAACGGATGGTAGCAAGAAATGAGAATGTAATTACGGAGCAACGATATCTACTAAGAATTCTGGCGATCATGTTGCAGTTGGAGAGAAGGAAACAAAGAGTATGTTTTTTGAAGGAGGTGATTTAGTTGGAGAAATTGTGCTAGAGAACAGAGCCACACATAATTCGCCAATACTTCTCAAAGAACACAAAGGGGCGGCACTGTGGCACAGTTGCTGCCTTACAGCGCCAGAGTTCGATCCCGACTACAGATGCTGTCTGTACGGAGTTTGTACGTTCTCCCCGTGACGGCGTGGGTTTTCTCCGAGATCTATGGTTTCCTCCCACACTCCAAAGAAGTACAGGTTTGCAGGTTAATTAGCTTGATATAAATGTTAAATTGTCCCTAGTGTAGGATGGTGTGAATTTGCGGGGATCGCTGATCGGTGCAGACTTGGTGGGCCGAAGGGCCTGTTTCCACGTTGTATCTCTAAACCAAACTAAACAATCAATCATTTTTTTGAAGTCCAGGAAAGACCGATGTCCAGAACATTTACAGAACTTTTTGGTTCTCATCTCAACAAAATGCAGATCAGACACTGCATTGAGGGTATTTTAAAGTACAGGCATCTCACTTTTTACGCTGGGGCTTACATTCCTGAAAAGCAGCGCTAATCATAACGCACAAATTAATCATAGGCATAAATTTGATCGTGTTATTTCAAAAATACAGCGTGTAAATTAGGTTTTGGTATTAATTAAACAAGTATATTATTTCGATAATGCATAAATTAAACACACATAAATCCCAAGGAGCCTGGGTACAATATGGACGTCCATTTACTTTACGAAATTGATGTTCATCACTTTTTCCTCAAGATCACAGTAAGCACTTAATCCACACATTTTTGGCCAGATACCTGCTATTCCATAGTTGTGCTAATGTACAAACAATCTTTATGGATTCTCATTTTTAAATATACTATGCAATTTAAACTGAAAATGAGGTTGATATTTGGGGTGGGAGGTCTCCATTATAAAGCTTGTGTACCTGTTTGTACTATGAGCCGCACTGATGATTGCATAGAACCGAAGCCATTTTCCACCATGCACTGATACATTCCTGCATCCTCTGTATTTAGTTCCACAATCTTCACTCTGTTCCCAGAGAGAAAGTGTCGAAGGCCATCTTGGACAATGGCTGCGTTGTGGTACCAAGTGATATTTGGCAAAGGGTTTCCATGAAAATCACAAGTTAAAATCGCTGTGGATCCCACAGGTAGAGTCAGTTCTTGCAATCCTTTGACTATTGTTGCAGGCTCTACGAAAAGAAGAAAAGTTTACATTCAAGTATATTGTTTTTGCAAAGTTTCATGAAAACAGCAGGGCATTCAAAATGTCTAATTTGGTAAAGAAATTCACTCACCATGAACAATGACTGTGTAGTTTGCAGATACCGGTTCACCCTCTCCATTTCCAGCAATACACAAATAACTCCCAGCATCTTTTGCTCCAACTTGATCAATAACCAGGTTACCATGAAAGAGTCTTAACCTTTTGCTCCCAGACACGTTCACACCATTTTTCAGCCATCGAATGTGTGGAGTTGGAACTCCACTTGCAACGCATTCCAGAATCAGTGGACTGTGCTGAATCACTGTTACATTCTGTGGGACTGTGGGGTAGATGATGTGCGCAGGATTGGATCCAGAACCTACAGGGGAAGATGGGAGAAATCGTGTTATACAATTTAAAGTAATTTCAAAACAGCTGGACCAAAAGAACATACACATACTAAATGTCACCGTACAATGGGCAAGTCAAATAAAGCAAAAAAAAAAAAACACATATCCAAAGAAACTGCTGATAAGCAAAATGGCTGTACCAAATGGTGACAGGAGATGGAATGGAACAATGGAAAGTTAGCCTTGGGGTGCAAAAGAATTGATGACTAAACTGGAAGAACTACTGTGGGGAAAATAAAGTCACAGGAAATTAAGTGCAAGATCTCACAGAAAAATTGAAGTGAGTGAACAGAATCACATATGAATGAAAGAGAAATGAATGAAAAATCTCGGGAGGAAGTTCAGGTTAGATGAGGGCCAGGAGACAACTGATATGAAACAAAGGCTCCTTTCATAACCCACCTGAGCATGGGATATCAGATAACAGTTTATCTGCAAGACAGATAAACAATGTGATATCACCATACTAAAAATACAAAATGATGAGTTAGAAAAACAAGATTTAGGCCCTCATTTAGACTGCTTTCATCAAACAAGTTCTAAGAAAGTTTAAAGGCACACATTTTGATTAGCGATTAACTGAGGAAGGACAGGTTATTTTTGTAAATCATCCATATTTTTGTTGGTGTGATACAACTGTCTTCCAGTGCACTAGAATGAAATGCTTATGTTCCAGAAAGTTGATTGAGCTTAACAGACGGCAAGGTGGCGCAGCGGTAGAGTTGCTGCCTGCCAGCGCCACACCTGGGTTTGATCCTGACTACGTGTGCTGACTGTAGAGTTTGTACGTTCTCCCGTTGACCTTGTAGGTTTTCCCCGGGTGCTCCAGTTTCCTACCACACTCCAATAACATACAGATTTGTACGTTAATTGGCATTGGTAAAAATTGTACATTGTCCCTAGTGTGTAGGATAGTGCAAGTGCACGGGGTGATTGCTAGTCAGCACAGATTCTGTGGGCCGAAGGGCCTATTTCTGCTCTGTATCTCTAAACTAAACATGGAGAAAATCAATGTTTAAAGCACAATTGTCAACAAAATTTAAAAAAAGAATGGAATTGTGGATTCGGTAGCTTATCCCATTTTATTTACTAATAGCAACATGCCTGACTTACTGAGTTATTCCAGCACTTTATGTTTATCTTTGCACAGATATCAAACTGGGTGCAGACTTTGCTACCCAAACAAATCTACAGGCAAATGAAGTGGAGCCACAGAGCTACATTATCTATGTGCAGACAATATTTACATGGATGTTGTCAGGACTTGAGGGCCTGGGCTATCGGGAAAGGTTGGGGTGGCTAGGACTTTATTCTTAGAAGACAAAGGGTGATGTTATTGTGTGTTTAAAATTATGAAGGAATAGGGAAAAGAATGCAGAGTATCTTTTTCCACCAGAGTAGTACAATCAAGAACCAGAGGGCAGAGTTTTAAGGTGTGGGGCAGGGGGGGATTATTTAATCGAAACCCGAGGGGCAACTTTTTCCACATAGACAGTGGTGGGAAAATGGAACAAAAACAAGCTGCCACATGAAGTAGCTGATGCAGGCACAATAAGAACATTTATAAGACATTGGGACAGGTACATGTTTAGGAAAGGCTTAGAATGGGCATGCACAAATGGGACTAGCATGAATGGGAAATCATGGGCCAAAGGGCCTGCTTTCATGCCCTACGACTATACTTATATGGTTGAGGACCATTAGTGTTGTAATCCAAAGTTCAATAGGCAAAGAGTTGATTTTAATGTGCTGGAAATCGTTCACATTTTGGTTAATGTGTGTGCACCAGCTGAACTCTTTAAAAAGAAATATCACATAGAAGATTGAAGCTCATTTGTCCTCGCAGATTCTGGACAGAACAAAAGAGGGCAGTGTGCATTTGGAACAAGCAGCCAGAGGAAGCAGTAGAGACGGGTTCAATTATGACATTTATAAGGCACCCAGCAGGAATATGGGTACGACAGATTTGGAGGGAGATGCAGCAGGGACAGGCAACTGGAAATAGCTCGGTTCGGCAACTCGGTTGGCATGCAGAAGTTGCGCCAAAGGGCCGGTTTCTGTACTGTATAGCTCTAAGTTGAGGACAGGAAGCGGTTATAATTTGCCCTTAATGATCCAAATGTCACTTCAGATTGCATTTCAAGCTCAGAAATGTAAGAATTGGACGTGAACTAAATTGCTTGAAATGTTCTGCCAGTTGGCTCTGATTAGGCACAAATAATAAGCACTGAATTGAATGCAGGAGGGTTGCCAGAGCTTCCAAAACCAAACTTGCAATGTGAGGTAGTGAGGCTCGAGGAGCAGCGAATCAAAAAAAGTGGAACACAGAATGTAGTTGTTTTGCATGGCTACGGTTCTTTAGATTTCCTCTTCAAACTGAAAGATAACATCTGTGGATTTAGGCCTTTTGCCGTTAAATCAGAACCAACATTTCTAAATCAGCACACTTATCACTCAATAATATGCCTTAATCCCAATGATGTTATTTACCACTGTACATTATGTAATGTCGCTTCTCATCACTGCCAACATGTCCATCCAATGAGGTCAGCTTTGCTCCAAAATCAATGCTTGAAAGAGATATCAGCAAGCAGACAAGAGACTTTCTTTGTAATTGCTTTGGTTGTATTCAAACTCATAATCCAATATTGAAAGCTCTGATGGCGCAGCCCAATGTTAACCAACTGCATCATTAATAGGTTAGGTTAGAGACACAATTACAACAGCACCTACAAAACCAGGCCGTTTCACGTCCTTTGATGCGGAGGCTGGAGGGGTGGAAGTTGAGGACTAGGGGAACTCTACCCTTTCATACCCTATTAACCTTAACATGATGCAGTGAGCTAAAGCGATCCCTGAACTTGCAATACCGAGCCAACAATAATTTAGACAAGGTATAACGAGAAAATAATTATAGTCTGGACACTTACGCCTAACCATCAATTTATGGCCTGTGGGCTCCATTTTCATCTCGTGTGTAACTGGATTGTAAGCTGCACACTTGTAGCTTCCTTTATCCTGCAATGTGACGTTCAGTATTTGTAGGTTTCCAGAGGGAAGGATAAGGTAATTATCTGGAAAACAAGAATATGTAAGAGAAAGAAAGCCAAAATAGTTGGGGAACAGGTACATCAGCTCAGGTCCATCATATTCACATTGGCCACTTTTAAAAGATAATTTTACATCTATATTTAATCATGCTGTAACCTTACTTCTTGAACAGGTAGTAAGGCTCTATAAGCCATGATGCATGGAACTTTTTTTAATGCAGACATTGCAAATTAATAGCATTTATGCCTTATCATATCAAATCTTCTCAGTGCCTCTGAGGAACCAATTTTGAATTCTACAGCTAAACATAATGGGTGTACTGTCTCAGCATATCTCCCAAACAGTTCTGTGCAGATCCTGGCAAATCTTTATTGCTTTATTTTACTGCCATGTACAGGATGCACATTATAAATGTACAGAGCATGAATAAGGAGCAGGAAGATTGGAATGCCTCTCTCATCCAGAGGTCTTGCAGACAACAGAATCTCGTTTGTAAGGTTTTGAAATGGTTCACAAAGGCTGGTCGAAAAAATATTTTTGTTAAATTTAACAGGGTTATTGAAAGACAGTACTGATCCTTAATCGATGTGAAGTATCTTAATAAAAAGTGTTTGGTTATTTTCAACCTACCTCAAGTTGCAACATCATTAAGCTGCATGTATGTCTGTGACTGGCACACATATCCTCAACTACAATCAGAGAGCAGCTTGACTCCATCTACACTTCATGCTGCCTCGGCAAAGCAACCCGCATAATCAAGGATGAGTCTCACCCTGTTCATTCCCTCTTCTCCACTCTCCCATCCGGCAAGAGGTACAGACATGTGAAAACGCATACATGTACCTCTAGATTCAGCAATAGTTTCTTCCCAGCTATCCTCAAGCAACTAAACCATCATATCACTAACTAAAGAGCTATCTGACCAACCATCTACATCATTGGAGGCCATCGGACTGTCTTTAATCAGATTTTATCCTGCACTATACATTATTCCCTTTATCCTGTAACTACGCTGTGGACGACTCAATTGCAATCACATATAGTCTTTTCACTGAATGGATAACAAAAAGCTGTTCTCTGTACCTTTGCACACATGACAGTAACCTAAAGTAAAGATTTACATTGGCGCAGTAAAGAATTCAATTCTAAGCAAAGGCAAGCTGAAGTATTTGATCCTGCGCCAAATATACGCAGTATGTACCCAGGGACAGCAATACAAGACAATTACCATCCAAAAGTAATTGCTTACAACACCCGAATAATTTTTTTCCCCCCAAAAGAAATGCAGTTATTCGCAAAAGTGATGGTTTTGATACACCTTCACCTCAAAGGCTAATTACACTTACCTGTAGATTGCTCAAGCCATTTTCCCCTCACTCGGTAACGGACGAGCGCTGATGGTTTACTGTTGGGCAAATTACATTCTATGATACCCATGCTTCCTTCATCTATTGTAACTACTCGCTGGCGGGGTGCTTGGAAATCACTTAAGCCTGCAAAGACAGTGGCATGGACTATAATTAGTTCTATAAATCATTCTTTACTACTGAGACACAAGAGACTGTAGCAAAAACAGGAACTCAGCAGGTCAAGCAGCATCTGTTGAGGCAAAGTGATTTGTGACATTATAGATCAGCGGACACACAGTTCACGACTCTTTGGGCCACGACTCACGACCGCACAGGCGGCACATGTCGACATGTCGCGGGGTGAACCTGTATGGTCGTGAGTAGTGGCCCAAAGAGTCGTACCTTTTTCTGGTGGCCGCTGGATTTTCAACATTTTGAAAATTTTCGGCCACCTGTTGCAACTATGACGAGTGCCGGCAAGTCGCCCATAAAAATCACGTAAGTGGGACAGGCTTTAAGAGAGCGGAAAACATTTGGATCAGATTGCAGTGTTCTCCCAAATGGGAGTTTTCATACTATGCTCCAGTTTTTTACAATTTGGAATGTGGAGGAATGTGCATGGGAGGACTCCTGGCATTGTTAACATCTGCTTCCAAAAGCCTAGCCCAAGAAGATACAAATATCATAGAAATTTTAAATTTCCAACTTTGCCTGAACTCTGCCCTCTGCATGTTTGTCCACAGTCCCCTGCACTCATTATTAATGTTTCCAATATGTTTGGGTCAAACTAATATGATAGGAGGAGTTCGCATCGACCGTAGGTGTTGTTATGCAGCCTGCTTGTGCGGTCTGGTTAAGAAGCATTCAGGGAAATCTAGGCCCATTACAATTTTAATACATCCATGAAGCATGTTTCCAGAAGGCCGATTGCTCCACGGGAAGGAGATAAAAACACCCAGGTCTCCAGAAAGTACAGCAAAACATTTTTGGAGGAATATGCAGACAGAGCCACATTTTGGATAGAGAATGTTTGCTTCAATAGTCTGTGCAACAGGTCATTTCCAAGTTAGTTCTTTCTTCACCAGCTTATTTTGTGCAGTCCGCCCTGCTTTATTAACTATAACTGTTCTCACCGACTTCAGTCTCCAAGTCTGGGCTAGTTCAGTTCACAAGGTGTATTGCCCATTAAGGCTTTCAAGGAAGTCGCCGAAGTTTTAGCATTTTATTTCTTCCCTTATAAATGTATCAATATTAAATCTTAATATATCAAATATGTCACAAAATAAAATTGTTTGTTTCTACATCTTCCCCAATATTCTGTCCCAATAAAGGTAGACGAGTGGTTTGGCACTCAGCAGATCTAAAGAAAACACTGGGGATTTTCTTCGGATGATTTTCTGCTTAATACCCAAGTTATGAATGTTGAAGCACAACTGAACAAAAAGATCAAGAACGTCAGCCGATCAAGAACCCCCATCAACCCCGTGTCAAAGAAAGGCTCAAAGAAATGTCTCGGAGTTTCAGAGAAATACTTACTTGCAATGGTAACGAAAGAAGGGCTGCTCACTATAACACCAAAGGAACTGCTTGCCACGCACTGGTACCTCCCAACATGGGACATTTGCAAGCTAGAAATAATCAATGATCCAGATCGGATCTCTATTCCATTTTGGCCACTATCTGTTAATTTCTGTCCATTGAAGTGCCACGTGATGAAAGTCCAGGCAGGTTCTGCAGCACAGCGAAGCTGTACCCGTCCACCTAGTTTCTGTATTGTGGAGCGGGGCTCTGCTGAGAAGTGTGGAGCCATGTCTATGAAGGAAGAACAAGAATGATTGGTTAGAAACTGCCTCATCTTCTGACGTCAACAGTCCTGCTGCTCCGATGCAATTTTTCATCATTTGGAATGACTAGAAGAATCATAAACACCTCGAATACAGACATCTCAAAGATCATCTAGTGCATATTCCAACTGGAACTGAGATCAGCTAAAAATAAGTGGGATTGCATCTCAGGTCTGCATGACCATACATGAAGCTATCAATTAACTTTGTGATTCAAGCTTTCAAGATCCGTTTATTATCACATGTACCAATTAAGGTACAGTGAAACTAATTTTCATAGAGATTCATGAAATCACACAAGGATTATTTGTCTTCCATTATCACAGAAATCGAACAAACATTGGTATTCTGAATTTAGAGTAATTCCCATTTCCAAACCAACACACTTGTCTACCTATTATTTTTAAGATCGTACAAGCTATTGAATAAGAAATGATTGAAAAGATAAAAAATAATTAACAGGTCTTGTATTTTTATAAATGCAGCCAGATCAAGGCGGCACAGTGGTTCAGCTCAAGTGATCCAGGTTCAATCCTGACCACAGGCTGTTTATGTGACTATGTAGGTTCCTCCATATCCTCTCATATCACAAACGTGTGTGTTTACAGTAATTGGCCACAAAATTGCCACCAGTGAAAATGATGAATGGCAGGAGAATTAGGGGAATTAGAGGAACGGTTACAGGGAAAAAAATGGCCTCCAGTTGCGTACATTTGAGGAAATTTATAAACATTTCCAGATTTTCTGTGAATAAGATGTACATGTACAAATAGGACAGTGTTACCTACACAAGACTGTCAGAGCTTGGGGCTATGTGTATGTAGCCACAGGTTGGGCACTGTGAAGTTTGGTTACGGGTAGTGAGCTTACTATCATTCAGATACATTTTGAATGTTATTCTGGAAATAATTTCTTTTTTTTACATAAATACTTTTATACATAAAGAGTGCAGTGATTTTGTAAACAGGTTACCCTTCATTTAAGTGTAAATGTCAGATTAACCAGTTAAATACTCAAATGCGAATACTACAAACGAAAATAATTTAAGAAACTTAATCTCTTAACTTAGTTTATGAACTAGAAATCACAATTTGAGAACTGATGAGATTACAATAGAAAGGAAAGGACAAGAGAGAAAGATAAGCAACTGTACTTGAGTCAGTTCTTCCTTCTATCAGTGTGGAATGGGAAATAAAGGCCATACACAAATATTAATATTTTAAAGTGAGCAAATGACACATCTGGTTGTGCGACTCACCTGCCCTGATACACGAGAAAAGAATAGTCAGTCCTACACAGAATACCGGATGCAGAAGGCCCGTCTCTGGATCCATTGCACCGTGTCAGGAAAGCAAGGCTGTAAGGTTCTGCAGCAAGGCAAGGACAGACACCTGCACAATCTGTCGGGGGGGAAAAAGCAATGTTAATTGTCGGAAGAAAACAGATAGCTCTGCGTAATTCTCACGTGATACAAGTGATTCAATTTTTTTGAGTTAAAATTATAATCCTCAGCAGATATATTTTCTAAAACAATGACATTGCAATGGTTAATGCTGATGGAAAGAATATAGAAACTATAGAAAATATATATTCTTGCCAAAAATAAAAATTTAACTAATATGACCATCACTAATTAAAAAAGTGTTGATTCAAAAAGGTTGTCCTTCTTTGATGAAGGCTAAAATGTTTCCAATACTCAGACTACTTAGTTTGTCAAAGACATTGGTAAAGAAAACAAAGAGTATGACACTATACCTTTGCCAAAAGTGTCACGTTAATCATTTCTCCCCTCAGATGCTGCCCAACCTGCTGAGTATACCCAGCATTTTCTATTTTTTATACGAGTACTTGTACAAAATAAAAAAGTGGTGGTGAGTGTAGGTCGGACTGCTGCATTTAGAAAAGGAAAACAGCAGGGCAATTACTCAAGTATTTGTTTCCTGTTTTCAAATAAGGGGAACACAAATATTTATCAAAAATGTTCGGGGGCAAAGATTCTCAAAGGGGGCGAATGAAAGGAAATTAATATTAGTGAACAACATAGGGTTGGAAAAAATTAACTGTATTGAGAGCCCATAATTCCCCAGGGTCTGATAATCTGAGTCTTGGTGTACAAAAGGAAATATATTTTTCCAGATTGCAGATTGGAAGATAGCAAATATGGCTTCACTGTTAAATAAAGAAAGATAGAAACAGATTTGACCATTGGGCAAGAGGTACCAAAGCCCTCAGTCCTATGCCACTAGGTTCACGAACAACTACTTTGACTGGATGCAAGCAAGGATTCCACTCCCCATGTATCTCACAGTATTCAGCATGTGATAATAAATTTGAGGAAACTATAGACGTGTTAGCCTCATGAGTATTGAAAACACGTGGCAATTATAAATGATCAGATAAAAAAAAATAACATTCAAGGTGCAGCCTTATAAGGAAAAAGTGAAAAATTGGGCCTGCACATTTCAGTTTAGAACAAACACAGCAGATCTGATAGAGATTTGCACATTTCTGAGGGGCCTTGACAAGGCATTTGGTGCGAGAATGTTTTGACTGGATGAGGTAGTTTAGAACCAGGAGCAAGAGTGTCAAGATTTGAGGAAGGGCGTTTAGGGGAGAAATTATTTATTCTCCGAAGGTTGCAAATGTTTGGAATTAATTCCAGAGAAGAGTTATAAATCAAGCCATGAGGTACATTCAAGGCTGAAATAGATTTTCTTTTGCAATAAAGGTCTGTGGGAATCAGGCAGAAAAGTAGAATTAAGGTAATTTACATAGACCACAATTCTAATGAAATGCAGGACAGGCTTGGAGCTTACGGTCTTCCCCTCCACTTATTTCCTCACTTTCTCTTACTCTGTCAATGCTGACTTCTACAAGTGTCCAGCACTTAGGCACCAATGTGCATCTTATATCTAGTTTTGACATTCTGGAACTACAAGTACCTTTAAACTGCAATATGCCCATTGTTTTGTTCTGACTTAAAGATGTAATGAAGATCATGTTCCTGAGCAATGATCTAATAGGTTTAACACTAAAAATTATCACTGCTTCAACTGTTCAACTGAATAAAAGTATACAAGTATACAAGCTTGGTCAACAATGAGCAGTTCACTTGGTCTCTAATCAAAATTAAATGTATGTTTTCTTCCCTTTATTATGAAATATGCATTACCTGTAAACTAAAGCAATCTAATATTGGAACAAGTTCACACAGGTTTGAGAGAATAAGATAAATAGAAAAGTTTCCAATCTTGAACTTGAGGTAAGTTAGCCCAAATCTATGGCAAGTGTTAGCCCAAATCTATGGCAGCCACTTTAACCAGGAATAAATTATTGAAATGGAAAATCTATAAAAGTAGTTCAATTTGGACCTGGCACATTGCTAATAAACGGCTCAGAACCCTCAGGCCACCAAAAACACATATACATCAGCCTAAGAGCCTATTGCACCCAAATAAATCACACTACAAAAGCAACCTTTTAATCACTCAGGACATGTTCAGTATATTAATCTTCCATTAAAAAAGTTGCTAATACTTTCATTTTCTAATCGCTAGGTCAAAGAGACAGCCTGCAGAGGACTGAATCATACAAAAACAATCACTGGGGAGCCAAAGAGGGTCTGTTCCAACTGTTCCAAATTCTTCTGTCAAGGTTCTCCCCTATCTCTTAACACAAATGCAGATCAGTTTTGGGGTTAGTGTAAACAAGGAACTGAACATGCTGGTTTACAAAAGAAGACACAAAGTGCCGAGTAATTCAGCAGGTCAGGCAGCATCTCTGGAAAACATGGGTAGGTGACGTTTCAGGTCATAGGATGCTTCTTCAAACTGATGCCTATTTTGAAGTCTGATAAAGATCCCAATCCAAAATGTCACCTATCCATGTTCGTCAGAGATGCTGCCTGACTTGCTGAGTTCCTCCAGCATTTTGTGCTTTTTTGGTTTTAGCATTATATGTTTACCTTACATGACAAGAGATAATTTACAAATAAAAAGAAGAGTCGTGGAGACTGATTATTTTGGACAAGTCTGGTGCCAAATGTGCTAACTGAGTTTCAACTTATCATGACTTGAAATGAAGGATACTTGTATTTAGTATCAGTGTTCTTGTTGGCTTCCTTAATAAATAAACATCCTTCTGCTGAGCCTCTGGGGCATGTGATCTTTGAATGCAACATTCCCTCTATAGATGGACACAATTTTTTGTCAATACTGGTGGTTCCGCCACTATAGATTCTCCAGTGCACATAGCAGCAGCACAGCATTGTGGTGGTTTGGTATCGTTGCCTTGTGCGAGTGAGGGGAGGAACAGGGAGATAGGGGATCTGAATGTGCGGCTGAGGAGTTGTAGCAGGGGGCGGGGATTGAGATTTCTAGATCACTGGGATCTCTTCTGGGCCAGGAGTGTCATGTACAAAACAGACGGGTTGCAGCTTAATTGGAGGGGGACCAACATTCTGGCACGCAGGTTTGCTAATGTTACACGGGTAGGTTTAAACTGAACAGTGGGGGGAGTCACCAACATGGAAGCGTATGCGTGCAGTTAACAGGAAAGAGAGTGTAGGAAAGGTCACATTTAAACTAACAGGGCAGGGGGATGGGAACCAATGCAAGGAGACAGAGGGCCATAAAAGGGGGCCAGAAGCAAAAGGTAGAAGGGAGATAAGAAAAACTAACCTGAAAGCTTTGTGCCTTAATGGTTTGGGTGGGGACGAGTTGACCAGGGAATTTCGGAGGGAATGGTATCTGCGGAAAGCAGAAAGGGGTGGAGATGTGAAGATGTGGCCAGTAGGGGGATTTTGTTGGAGGTGGCAAAAATGTTGGAGGATTATATGCTGTATGCGACAGCTGATGGGGTGGAAGGAGAGCACAAGGCTCTGACCTTGTTATGAATGGGGGGAGGGGGAGCAAGAGTGGAGCATGATATAGTTAGAATTACAGAGACATGGCTCCAGGGTGTCCAAGGCTGGGAGCTAAGCATGCAGGGGTATTCAATATTCAGAAAGGAAGAAGAGGTGGGGTGGCATTGCTGGCTAAAGATGAGATTAATGCAATACCAAGGAGAGACATTAGCTTGGATGCTGTAGAATCGGTACAGGGGTGAACTGCGAAATAGCCAAGAGCAGAAAACGCTTGGAGTTGTATACAGACCACCAAACAGCAGTAAGGAGGTTGGGGATTGCATCAAGCAGGTAATTAGGGATGCATGTAGCAAAGGCACAGCACAAGAGATTAGTGTGCAAAATTAGAGCACATGATATTGGGGGTAGGGTATTGACATGGATAGAGAACTGGTTGGCAGACAGGAAGCAAAGAGTAGGAATTAACAGGTCCTTTTCAGAATGGCAGGCAGTGACCAGTGGGTTGTCGCAAAGCTCGGTGTTGGGGCCCCAGTTATTTACAATATATATCACCAATTTAGACGAAGGAATTAAATGTGACATCTCCAAATTTGCAGATGACACAAAGCTGGGTGGGAGTGTTAGCTGCGATGAGGATGCAATGAGGCTGCAGGGTGACTTGGATAGGTTGGGTAAGTAGGCAGATTATAATGTGGATAAATGTGAGGTTGTCCACTTTGGTGGCAAGAACAGGAAGGCAGATTATTATCTGAAATGGTGTCAGATTAAGATAAGTGGAAGTGCAATGAGACCTGGGTGTGCTTTGTACACCAGTCATTGAAAGCAAGCATGCAGGTACAGCAGGCAGTGAAGAAAGCTAATGGTATGTTTGTCCTTCATTGTGAAAGGATTTGAGTTTAGGAGCAAAGAGATCCTACTGTAGTTGTAGACTACACCAGGAGTATTGTGTGCAATTTTGGTTTCCTAATTTGAGGAAGGACATTATTGTTAATGAGGGAGTGCAGTGTAGGTTCACCAGGTTAATTCCCAGGATGGCGGGACTGACATATGATGAAAGAATGGGTCGACTGGGCTTGTATTCTCTGGAATTTAGGATGAGAGGAGATCTTATAGAAACGTATAAAATTCTTAAAGGATTGGACAGGCTAGATACGAAAAAAATGTTCCCGATTTTGGGGGAGTCCAAAACCAGTGGTCACAGTTTAAGAATAAGGGGTAGTCCATTAAGGACTGAGATGAGGAAAAACGTTTTCACCCAGAGAATTGTGAATCTGTGGAATTCTCTGCCACAGTAGGCAGTGGAGGCCAATTCACTAGACAGTTTCAAGAGGGAGCTAGATTTAGCTCCTAGGGCTAAAGGAATCAAGGGATATGGGGAAAAAAACAGGAACGGAGTACTGATTTTAGATGATCAGCCACAATCACATTGAATGGCAGTGCTGGCTCAAAGGGCCAAATTACCTACTTTGGCACCAATTTTCTATGTTGCGTCACACCTCCAGAAATCCTAGTTCAATCCAATTTTGTGTGTTGTTTGTGTGCAATTTGCATGCTTGCTCGGTGACAGTATGTTTTCCCTGCTGCTCTGGTTTTCTCATCTCCCACATGCCAAAAACATGCTGGTGAATAGGTTGATAAGCTATTGTAAATTATCCCTGGTGTATGCGAGTGGAAGGAGAATGAGGGTGGGCATGCATGGGCTATGAGAGTATTGATGAAATGAAGGAGAAAAAACTATTTCTTAGTTCTTTTGATGGAAAGTGCCATAGAACAGTGCTGACAAAAACAAGAGAAATCCAAGACATTTCACTGATATTTCCAACGGTTTTATCTAGCTGTGATTCCACTGAAGATTAGACTGCAGTTATGTAATTGCAATGTAAATGGCAAGAATTTTTATCATACCAAGGAAATGGACTTTTAATAAATTATGCAAAACAAGAAAATCTCAGCACCAAATAGGGAGTTATGAGATCATTGACGTTCAATCTTTGAAATCCATTCTCTATGTTCAAATCCAGTACACTGTGCTTACCATTCCTAGGATCAGACACACACTCATGCCTAATGTTTTGGTCACTTTATAGTCCATATTTAAAGAAAATAAACGTCAACTTTTCAGCAAAAATATCAGTTGATCATAGATCATAGTTCAGTTGAACTAGAAAAATCAAGAATAAACTGTCCCGCTGAGTTACTCCAGCATTGTGCTTATCTTCGGTGTAGACCAGCACCTGCAAATTTTGTCTGCTCCACTGTGGAATCTCCGCACAGTATGCCTACTTTGAAGAAATTCTCCTCCTATCTGAAGAAGGATCGCCTATTCCTTCTCACCAGAGATGCCATCTGAGTTACTCAAGCATTTTTTGTCTTTCTTTGGAATAAACTCAATAACCATAGTTACAGAAAGCAAGGTCTCGGAATTAAGGTTTCAATCCATGATGTGAACCAAACAGCCTTAAATTTTCACTGGAAGTATGAATAAGGGCAGTGTGGTTAGTCTGTATTGTGTGGAGAAAAGAAAAATATGCCCAGATGTTTGTTCTACATCTCTATTCAATTACTCCTATTGCAATGAGGGTTATAATATCCTGATAGCATTATTGATCATCTCTGTACTAGAATAGGGGAGAAAATGTACATTTTAAGTATGGGGAAAACAGTAAATTTAAGTATGTGTAAAATGTCAGAATGTAAACCAAATGAAAGATAATGTATTTATTTAAAACTACGTTAGTTGCTAGTTTAAGTAACATTTACTTTTATTTTAAATACAGATCTGACTTGCAACTTGCGACATTCTCATTTTATTATCCATAATCACAATCCCCATTTTACTGGGACTCTCCCCACTGTTTTCAACTTTGCCATCAGCTTTTTCAACTTTGTGCACATGAACATACACATCCCTCTTTTCCTTTCTAAGCAAGGGTTGCACCAATGCATAGGACATAAATATGGGGGTTCATTTTATGCACTACTTGCTTCTGACAAACTCTTGATCATGGAATCTAGGAAGCAACATCCAAGAGCTGACCAAACCTCTAGACAACATACAAGAGTACCTTATTTTCCCCCTCAGCATCTGTTCCATCTATTTCTCTTCAACCTTGCAGAATAATTTGGAAATGTTAACAGTTGGAGCTACGACTGACACAATGGGGTTGGTCGTCAGAAAGCAGTTGCCTTCTGAGGGGGTCTCTTAGCTGGGGTCAGTGCCATCCACAACACATGACTCATCTCCAGATAGTCCCAGTTTCACAATCCCATTAGAGACAGAGGGTTAATAGACTTAAAAAATGATAATAAGGAAAACCAGTACTATTTTTGTGATGGTACACACCATCAAACTAGTGCTATTTTTGACGCTCACACCGTAAAAATGTTAAACGTAATTTTCACGCAACGGGACACGTATGTTTATTAATTGTGCGGACCAGAGTGGATTTTTCTACAATAGAAAAGCACTGAGGAAAAAAAATGAGATCACAAATAATGACAACTTTCACTTAGAAAGAAGACATCAAGTACACAAACTAACTACCTTTAATAAGGGAGGACAAAACTGAAGACAGAAAGAAGACATTAAAGGGAACCTCAAGTAGAGGGTCGTGAAGAAAGTTAGAGCAGAAATCCAGATCCAGGCACTTATCTAATAAAATGAGATCAGAGCAAGAGAAATTATGCCTCACAGCAGACATTAAACCGCTTCCTTGAGACTTTTTCTTCCCACTTAGCTGGCTGGCATGAAAGAAAATGTCTTTGTTGGCATTTGGACGATAAGCAAAAAGCAATCACATTTGCAGGATTGTATATTTTTCAAATGGTATCATACATCAAACGTTATAATATGAAGCTCACAAAAATCCATTTCCAATTCTTTCTTGTCATTCGATGCCACACACTGGCTACTCAAGGCAAGTACACTTGAATTAGTTCATTTTTTTTTAAAACTTATTTTATTAAACTGAGTTTTAAATGTTTTACAGCAAAACATACAGAATTCACTTTAACTTTAAAAAGCTGCAAAATCCATACTCATCGCGTCAGCTTCAAAGATAATTTATGAAAAAAGGTATATATAATGCAAGACAGCCAACCATTTAGAAGCACTGGCAACAAATGCATCACTCATTAGACATTACCTATTTTCCTCTCTTCATATTTTATTACAGAACTTAAGAGTTATTGCTCAGCCCGCTTTTAAAAAAAAAATGTTGATCATTCGATAATGAGTTGTTAAGACATTCTAGCAGTTCCAGGTTCTTCCCAGGACCCAAACTTATGGATTCCCTATACATACAAGTGAATGTTTGAGCGGATTCCCTGTACATACAAGTGATAGTCATTTCTCTAACAACGATGTCGCAAACATCAAAGAGAATAACTGGGTATTTAACCTGTGCTTATTTCCTGTAATTATGTGGGCCAAGGGATGAATATGGATCATAGAATTAAGAGGAATTCTCGATGTTGAACAGTGCTATCTTTTTAACATCCACATGAAAGTAACAGCTGGCAACCTTAGGCCATGCTATGGAAACTTTCAGTTGTAATAGCAGGATCAACAATTGCACAAGCTACTGGAGCTTTGCCTGCAATCTCTTCCAAACATGTATGTCATTGATCTTGGTCAAAAAGAAAACGTTCCAGTTCTGCCTCTTATCAAGTGTGTTACTATTAAGTCTGCAATCAGCAGCTGGCAACATTTCTACACTTCTCAGGAAATTTCTGCCTCAAAGTTGGCCATGTAAATTTTGTATCAAGTTTTAAAGCTGCAGGGGTGGAGGGGGAAATGAGATTATTGCTCCCTTCTTTCTATGTGCTTCTTCAGTCGTCTGTAGGCCTTTGATCAATGGCATAGTTCCAATCTGTAGAGAACACTGTGTGTGTCGTGCTCACTCTCTGCTTATTCCAGGCTCTGGGACAATGAGCAGAGCAGCTGCAGCCTTCTAGAGCATGATGTTCCCTGTCCGTAGGTTTCTGGGATTTCACAAACTTTCCCCATCCCCCCCGCCTTCCACCCAAAAGCTGCAGTGGAACCAATCAAGCATGCTTATCGTCCAAATGCCAACAAAGACATTTCCTTTCATGCCAGCCAGCTAAGTGGGAAGAAAATGGAAGTGACTTGGATAAATTGTAGCAAAGACAGAGAAAACAGAAAATAATCAACTCCACATGATCCACTTCTGTCTGCACAATGGAAGCCCCTCGACCTCCGGGTAACCTGGGAGAGGTCACTGCCTGAGTCAGAGGTTAGTCACAGATAAGGCAATATTGAGTGGTTGCCAGTTACAATGACACTCAATGTGTTCCTAATTAGATTCAAGGATGTGCCTAGGCTCCAAGCAGTAAATAAGCGTGGCACCTTGCTCTAAAGCACAATAACTAAAAGTTCCTATCCGAACAGTGAGCGCCACTCACTGAATCTTAACACTTCAGTAATTTTTAAATTAACAGACATTTTACAAAGTGATAGCGGCGAATAAACACTGCTTTAAAGACAAAATGCTGCCCACAGCCTGGTTACTTCGGCTCTAAGAATTTCACCAGGATTATTCCACAATCACTAAACCTTCAGCTGAGACAGCACAGATAGCATTTGTTTTGGGAAAGTTTAATATTTGACAATGGAGGCATCACATCTGAGCCCAATCAGTCTTGAAATCTGTGAAGTTGTACAATTCATTTGCAGAAAGTGTAGTTAATTTTTTTCTCCTCTCCTTTCTCAATAAGAAAAACAATACATCTCTAATGATATGTCAGAAGTAGTACAAGTTAGAAAAATGAACAGACTGAAAACTCATTAAAGTTAGTTTATAGCTGTGACGATCTCTGTTGGCGACTGGAAAACAAATGAAAAGGGTTGAAGATGTATTATTTTTAATTACCATAAAGACAACTCCATATTTGACCACAATTAAGTCCGCTGAAACAATAGAGTATTAATCAGAGGAGCAATCAGCAAATGTTGCTCAATGTGAGTGAAACTCAGTTTTGAGCAAATTCAGATTATAGACAGGTTTGTGTACCATCTACAATGTTGATTTCTACTGGGCCTGAAAACAAAGGTTTCCACCCAAGCTGCAGAAGAGTTTGCTTTATCAGAAAAGTATATCGACTGCATGCAAGTGGTAACGAGTTATAGTGATATTATATCGATGGAGAGACCCCACTGCATATAAACAGTTTGAAATAAAACTTTGTCAGGACAGTTCCCAAGAGATGTACCACACAGAACCAGAGAGGATAATGGTAAGGCCAAATGTATGACCAGCAGTGGAGAGGTCAAGTTAGAACTAAGAACTAGTTTTTTAAAAATTCTTTCACGGCATCTGGGCCAAAGTGTTTTATAGCCAATGAATTACATGAAGAGATAATACACCATGGTCAAAGTCACAGAGGATGTTATTCATAACCTCAAATCTAAGAAACAGCATCTGATTTTAAGTTAAGACATGTAGGACTGACTCACTGCAGCTTTGCGACCCATTGCCAAGATTCAGATAAATCCCGCAATAAGTATTTCATATCGTATCAACTTGATTTACTCTTCCTTCACCTCTCATTTACTCCAGTTCTTGCTGGCTTCTTTGTTAAAATTTGCCATCAGATCTTTGCAGTGACCTTTTTGTTGATTGGCTCAAAGTAATTACTGAGTGATGGTAGGGAATCATCAAATTCCATGCCAATATTTCCAGATATAATTTTTCCAAAACATTTCCCCACCTTCGCCCGTGTAAATAAAAGCAATAGTTCAATAACATTAGAGACACAAGAGACTGTGGATGGTGGAATCTTGAGCAAAAAACAAATTGACATAGGAACTCAGCGGGTCAGGCAGCATCCGTGGGTGGAAATGAACAGACAACATTTCCATTCAGGACACTTCTTCAGCCCGATTCAATAACACTGCTTGGGCATCATAACCTTGTTATAAAGTGTGAATTATAGTGAGATAATGCCACGGATATTTAGCAGTCACATATCACATGCAGAACATATCTCTGCCACATGAACTACTTTGATAGCAATTTCCTTGTTATGGTTTTGGTAGCTTTATAAAACAGGATACTATCCATTTCAATAACAGTATATACACAGACATATAGTGCGCTCATAGTTTGGGGAATGTGGCGGAACATGACCTGCCCACATTGAAAGCATATTTCTCAAGTCAAAAATTGACTCAATTTTCCCACCATTTTAAGCAGTTTACAGGCAAAAGTGGCCACGTTAGTGAGCAAACAACTGCCTAAATGAACCGTCAGTCAACAGACTCTCAGTCCTTATATTCAGAAAATATAGCAACTTTTATTTTTGACAAGCTTATTTATTCTACTAAAAAAAGGCTTGCCGGTTGCATCTATAAGGGGTATGTCATAGCATTGCAAGAAAACACATTATAACCCATTTACAAATTGATATATGTTATAGCATGTCAAATTATATCAAAACATTATAAAGTGACCAATGACTAAAATGACATAGAATAGTAGATATACAATCCTTATAGTACAGCCGTCAAAGATTGGACCATGTATGTAAATCTACTGGAGTTAGATTTCTCGCATCACTCAGAAATATCTCAAAATGTTCTGTGTACAATGAATTGCTTACAAAGAAGTGTAGTTACTTTTATATAGGCAAGGATAGAAGTCACTGCACAAAAGAACCATCAACAATAAGATCAATGACCTGTTAACTTGGTTTTCATGATACTGGTAGAGGGAGGAATGTTGTCAGGACACTGGAAGAGTGATGGGTCTTCTTCCATTAGTGCCACGTAATCTTTAACATCCACCACAGCAGGCAGATGCATATTACTTGCTTCATGCTTGCATTTTATCATCTAATTTAGCAAACAGAAATCACACTCCTGTAAATCTAGCACTTAAATCACTACTGTTGCATTGTCTTAAATTAGATTTTTGCAGTGACTTGAATTCACAAATTTCAGGCAAGAGTGCAACCAAATTAATCAGCTGACCATAGCATTCCAACCCCCTTTGGCTTTGCACTATTATCCCTCTTGACAGCTAATCTCTCAAGCCTTCTATTTTGCAAACAACGTTCCCTTCTGATTTATCCTCCCATCTTTACTTGCTTAAACGCCGTTGCTTTTCCAATGCCAATAAAAGTATTAACTTGAAAAATTAAAGATACAATCTAGTCACAGAAGGTAATTTGAACCCAAGTTTTCATTACACTACATTTTCTATTTTATTTGATATTCAGCATTGACAGTATTTTGCTTTTGTGCAGGTGAGAAATGGAGAATTCAGTTTTGCATCTAGATTTTTAATGCCGAGTTAAACATTGCTCATGCAACAATTCTGTCCAGTCTTAATATTAGGCACATATTGAATTATGACAATAGCAACATCCCATTGATTTGACATTAAAGATCTCAGCATAGCATTGTTACATCACAGAGGCCGTTCAGCCCAACGAGTATGTGCTGGCTCCTAGTACAGCAATATCACCACCACAATTGTTTCGCTCTCCCGTCATTGCACTGTAACTTTCAACCACATCTGGCTGAACAGATTTTCAAATCAGGTAGACAAAAGTGCCGGAGAAACTCTTGGGGTTTCGGCCAGAAACGTTGCCTATTTCTTTAGCTCCATAGATGCTGCTGCACCCGCTGAGTTGCTGCTGCGCCCGCTGAGTTTCCCCAGCACCTTTGTCTACCTATTTTCAAATCAGGTTATGACTTCATCCATCTTACATTAATTTATACCCACCTGTCCCACATTATTGCATCTACCTTCCTTATCTATAACGTGTAATTTATAGCTCCTATCCCTTTCCATCCTTGCTGATGACAACTTTTACCCCAGTCATTGTGTAGTGCCACAATCCATTGTCCAGCACCCTCTGCATTTCACCCAGCCACTTTAAAAATCTCAAATCCTTCTCTTTACCCAGTCCTTCTGTGTATTTCATCCCAACTCTTCCCCATCCACCCAACACCATACCATGTCAATTATCTTTTGAATCACTTTTCATTGGCACTTCCACCCATATTAAATTAAAAAATTTCAAAACTTCTGTCTGCAAACAAATTCAATTTATTAGTGCTATGTGTTAATGTAGTCTTAATGACCCTTCATGAATGCAAACTATTAATTCGTATTAGAGATATTTGAACATGATAAATAATCCTAGCAAATTAATTAACTAAATTATAAATAAAGAGAAAAATATAGTTGCAGGGAATTACATTCAAAGGATGAATTACAATTTAAATAGTAAATAAAATTCCATCGCATATTTCCATTGCAAAGAAATTCAAGTAGAATATATTCTGCAGTAGCTGTGTTTATTCAGCTCCAAATGTACTTAAACATTAAACAAAACATTTAGCCTTAGCAACTATACATTCACCCAAAAATGTCAGGTCACGGTAAACAATAGACTGAGTCACACAACATAACTGCAGCATGGCAAGATTATCTTTTAACTTTTCACAATCATACCTCATTGTGAAAATCATAGTAGATAAAAGTGGAAAATAAATTATAACTGCTCCAAGAAATTTCCAACAGAAAACTTTCATTAAAAGGGAAGACAATTCCCTAGCAACTGCAGAATACAACATTGATTGAGTTGTAGGATGGAGAAGTAGAAATAGTTGGGTTTTTAGTAAGACTGGAGATTCTGGAGCAAAAAATGGAAGAATAAGGTCACAAGAGATGCAGTGTTAACACCAAGAAGTAAAATGTTGTATTAAGCAGTTGAACCCTTTAATGGCACACACAAAATAGAGATACATTTGTACTTCTGCATGATTGCAACAAACCGAATTGTGTCTTCAAGACTCGCGTCTACAAACATAGAAAATAGGTGCAGGAGTAGGCCATTCGAGCCTGCACCGCCATTCAATATGATCATGGCTGATCATCCAACTCAGTATCCTGTACCTGCCTTCTCTCCCTTTAGCCACAAGGGCCACATCTAACTCTCTCTTAAATATAGCCAATGAACTGACCTCAGCTACCTTCTGTGGCAGAGAATTCCACAGATTCACCACTGTAAAAAATGATTTTCTCATCTCGGTCCTAAAAGACTTCCCAAAGTATTTGGAGAGATAGGCACCTATTAGCCCATAGGGCTGGTGTCCGTTTTATTTTACAATAGCTTTCTCTTAGTTTTACAAAACATTAAAACTGTGTAAGAAACTCCCAGTTAGAAAAATATATCCAGGCAAAGAATTACACCAATAAGCGAGTTGGGTATTCCGGCTGTGCAGGCCCAGGTCATAGGTCACTAGATCTAAAGTCTCGTGGTCGAGGTCGAGGGCTCTCCTTCGCGGAGGGTGCTCTTGAGTTGCTGCTGGGCCGGAGTCTGGGCCAGCTCCAACTCCAGGCCATCTAGCTCCGGGCCAGAGGAGGCTGAGCCTAGGTTGTCGCTCTGGCGCAGGCAAGGCCGGGGCCCCCACTCCTCCTCGGGGTTGTGCATGAAGTGGCAGTGGGTACCGCAGGGTCAGAAGCATGTGGTGTGCAAGCTACGGCTTGTACTTGGGGTGGCGGCTGAGGAAGCGCAGGGGCGAACTGGCACGTCGCTGTAGCGGCCCATCAGGGTGCTGGTTCCTCTGGAGTTGGAGCGGGGTTGGCGCTGGCTTTGTTGGTCTGGGGCCACTGGTGTTGTCGGTTGGCCCGGCAAGAGAAGCGGAGGTGAACTGGGGTTGGTGCTTCTCCGTGCTGGACCTGGGGGCCGGTGTCGCTTCCGTCCGGACGTCTCTGGCCGCCCCCTGGGCGGGGATTGGACACTCGAGTGTGCGGCGGGGGACCGGGGATGGTCCAGCAGCGTTTGTGGGCCCGTTCATCCATTCGGTCTCCCCCCTCCCGCCCGGTCTCCACCCCGCCCCCAGCCCGGTCTCCCCCCCCCCAATCCTGTCTCCGACAGAAAAAAGACAAAAAAAAACAATCGGACCCAATCTATACCCAGTGAATCTACAGCGCTTTGTTCGATTTTTATTTATAGCGTTCAACCTTTGACAAATCCCACGATTCCTTGCGTTTTTCGTAATACCGAACTCGTATTAAAAGTATTGAAATCATTCATCCGAGAAGTAAGATCCCTCCCCCTCCAAACACATTGCCTAATTGTGTGCATGGAGCAAGATACTGCATGTGGCATACTTCACTCTTGGAATTCTATCTGAATATCACAGTACACAGTACAATCACCCTAAAAGGAGATTTCTCTACCTCTTTATTTTTTTCTTCTCCCCCCCCCTTTACCACTCATTTCCAACAGGCTGCTTGGATCCAACACAAGCATTCCTGAATTCTCAAAATGTGGCCTGTGCATTCCCTCCCCAGATGCTGCCTGAACCGCTCAGTTCTTCGAGCTTTACTGAAAATTCCCTATGCAGCTTTCTTTAATATGATCTGTCAGTAAAGATTATGAAAGGACTGGCTTATGGCAAAATTAAAAAAAACTTTCCAAAGAACAAAAGTTGGCATGAGTTGAAATCCAGGTGAATAGGATGTGGAAAGCTGAGCATAGTTACTCATAAGTACATGGTAAATTGTAGACGAACAGGCTAGCACAGCTAATCCACGTTAGATGTATCCCATGGCACTATATCACTCGACCTATAACCAATTTGGGATTGGTATATTATTGTCATTTGTACTGTGATAGTATGAAAACAAAGATTTTCACTGTATCAAGTCAAATCATACTATACAAGTACAAATAGTCATACTCAAGTAGCGCAAAAGAAAAAAAAGCACAAAATAGTCTAACAGTTGAACAAAAATGCAAGGGCCACTATGAGGTAGTTTGGGAGATAATATATTTTCCATCTGACGGGAGAGGGGAGAAGACTGAATGAACAGCGTATAAATGGTCTGCGATTATGTTGGCAAATCCTTTCGACTATCTACTCGGCCGGCACAAGGCAGAGTGTTGAAAATTTGCCTAGATAGATGCTACAACAGCTTGTTTCCATCCACCATCCTAAGCATGAATTTCCTTCATCTCTGGCTACAATATATGCCATTTTAATAAAGTGCCCTGCAGTTACTCACCAAGATTTCTCGAATGAAACTTCACAAACCCATGGGTTAGAGGTCATGCCCTATCATTTCGATCGCTAGCCCTCACTGGAATATATAGAAAGATATGTAATTGGCCTCTGTAAATTGTGTCCAGTGTGTTTAGGGAGTGGATGAGAAAATTATATAACAGAGCTACTGTGAACGGGTAGTCATTGCTCAGCGTAGTGGGCAAAATGTCAGGATGGAATTACCTTCAAACGCATTGAGTTATGGTATAATAGACAATTGTATAAAATACTTTTAGTGTCTACCAATTCCACTTGAGTTTTTAGCCTGTGGATGATTTTGTAACGCTGTGTAAGATCTTATTTGCTGAAAGTGGATGCAACAATAAATCTGACAAGGCTACATTTGGTCATAGCAATTTTCCTTAGAAACGCAAGATGTACATTATGAATACCAAGATATAGTAAATTACAACTTTCCTTGCCTCCATATGAAAACCATCAAAATCTGGGTTTGCCACATAACATGCAAATGCACATAGCAGCACATGCCAAAGAGAGAGTGTGGACCATGCATAATAATGTTCCGTTACCAGCTGTGCAAATGATGCGCCAGAGGTCTGGCATGCTTTACATGTCTTAGTTCCCTCCAATGAAGAAACCTTGTCCTGCTGCTGATAACTGTGCCCTTCAATGGCACTAAAAGTCTGTCTTTGCATATCAAGGATGATAAATGTCCTTGAGGACCATGTGTTTTTTGCAAGGAAACAGTGTAGTGCAACTTCTTTGCATAGCTCGTGTGAATAATGCTCATAATACAATTGTATAAAATATTTTTCTCATCTGATTAAACCTTCATCTAATATTTTCATTATTTGGAAGGTAGATGATACTAAAATTAGAATCTGGACCCAATGAATAATCACAGGAAATTTTATGAAGCCATAATTTTTTTTATTCATATTTTGGAATGCAGACATTGTTGGGAAGGCCAGCATTTACAGCGCACGAGAGGTTGATGATAAACTAATTTCCTTGTTACGGTATTCCCAATAATGTAACGCTACAATGCGGTAACACAATATACTGACTGCACTCTGGTATTTTTCTATTTGCACTACCTGTTGTATTCGAGTTTAGCTTGATTGTACGTACGTATAGCATGATTTGTCTGGATAACATGCAAAGTGTTTCACTGTATCTTGGTACACATGACAATAATAAACTAATTCCCAAGGTTCTATTGGGTATATAATTTCAGGATTTAGACCCAGCAACCATTAAAGGACAGCAATACATTTCCAGGTTAGGATGCTGTGAATGTTGCAGGAGAATCTGCAGGCAGTAACATCCCAGGCATCTTCTGCAACTATCCTGCCTGGTTGTGAACTTGCAGGTTTAGGATTGCTTGGAATAGTGCTGCCATGAAACTCAATACATTCTGTAGGTGGAACATACTACAGCTAGTTAGTTATACTACTGCAAGAGTTATTAGAATGCCAGTCCATTGGGCTACTTTACTGTGGATGATGTTAAACATATTTTAGAGAGCTACTCATTCAGACAATTCAAAGGTAGGTATTCCATCCTGCTTCTGACGTACGTTGGAGGAAATTCTTTGGGGTGTTCGGATGCAAGTCACTTTTTGCAGATGTAAACTTGGCTTCGCATTAAGAAAACAACACTAAACTTCATCAACGTACTGTATCTGACACCAAGCCACCACATTATTCAATATTCTAAGTAAATAATTTGGAAGTACAGGAAAAGCAAACAATACAGGCTGAGCACAGTGACAGAGTGGTAGAGTTGCCGCCTTGCAGCGCCAGAGATCTGGATTCAATCCTGACTAAGGGTGCTGTCTGTACGGAGTTTGTATATTTTCCCTGTGACTGCGTGGGTTTCTTCCGGGTACTCCAGTTCTCTCCCACACTCCAAAGACAGATAGATTTGTAAGTGAATTGGATTCGGTAAAAACTGTAAACTGTCCCAAGTGTGTAGGATAGTGCTAGTGTATGGGGGTGATCTCTGGTCATTGAGGGCTCAGTGGGCCAAAGGGCCCATTTTCACACTGTCTACCTGAAGTCTAACACATTTCCAAAATAATTATATTCTACAGGTAGATAATACTGACACCTATATTCATTGAAGTACCAGTCTTCTTCAAAAGCATACCATTCTCTCCTTTGCTTCCCACTTCAAATCCAACATTACCATGTAGATAGGAAAAATAGTCAAAATTACCAAGTAAACCCAAAATGTTTTTTTTGCAGAGATGTTAATTGAGTTAAAAGATAACTACATCAAGACAATGACCAGGAACATTCAATTTCTAGCTGCAAAACAGATTTCAGCTCTTTATGGATTTTCTATTTTTTTGAACCACAATTGGTATTGAGTTTCATTTGTTTAAATTGATGCCCTCCAAGAGGTCCCCACATCCATTAATTATGAAATTAATCCACAAGACCCCAGTTTACCACTGGACAGGTATACAAATATTTGAAGACTACAATATCCATTTTCATTTGTGGTCCTTTACTATCCATTCCTCTCCTCTGCATTCCAGTCAATGTATCAAGTTCCATCAGTCTCTCTTTTATGTCCTTCCCCTAATTCTAGCATTCATTTTTTTCTTTCTCACTTTAACTCAAACCTATAAAACCACACGATGAGAGTAAAGTTCCCATACAATTGGCAGCACTTTGCGTCATAATAAGCCATCCAGTACAAAATAAACCTCCAGACTTAAGACTCCACTTTTGATCAAGTGACGGTCTGCTTTAACCACCACAGGTGGGCACAGGGTACCAACTCACATTTTCCATTGTATCTTTACCCAAGAGAAGAACTGGCAAAATCAAAATTACATCATTTATAATAATGTGGATCTTTGTAGTGATTAACAATTCCAAATTAATTTCAGTTACCTTCCAAACTTTGACTTTTACTTGAAAACAAATGATTTAGAATTGGTATTAAGGGTTAAGCTCTCAGAACATAAACCTACCTTGAGGAAACTCTCAGAACATAAACCTACAATCACTTTGAAATCTTTAGATCGTTAAAAATCTGAAATCTCTCCCAGCACAGTCACTGTGTTCTAACTACTAGCCAGTGATATGGCTTTCTCAAGCAACATGCCAATTTGGAAAAATAAAAACTCTACAGCTTGGAGAGCAGTGAGCAATGCTATTATACAGATTTACTGTTTTCAACAAAAAATCTCTGTACTATGTTAACAGAAATATGAATCTATTTGATTTACATGGCTTCCAGTTACATTGTCCATTGTTGGAGAGTGGGATTTTAAATGGGTGAGGTGAGCATTGGTAATGACATTACACAGCTGCCAAGCATAATACTTGACAAAGTGCACACTACCTGGCACATTTTGAATGTCTGTTGCCAGCACAAAGATTCAGATCTACATATTCAGAAACTGCAGATGAAATGGGGGAAAAAAAAGCATATCAAGTGCTCGAAATAGATAGGGAAAAACGCACAGGGTCGTTTACGCAGAGTCGTGGAATCAAGAACCAGGGGACATGGGTTTACGGTGAGAGGGGAAAGATTTAATAGGAACCCAAGAGGCTTTTTTTCCTCACCACACAAAGAGTGGTGGGTATATGGTACAGACTGCCAGAGGGGGTAGTTAAGGCAGGTACTTTCACAACATTTAAAATACATTTGGACAGGTACATGGATAGAACAGGTTTAAAAGGATATGGGCCAAATGCAGGCAGGTGGGACTAGAGTAGATGGGGCATTTTGGTCAGCGTGGGAAAGTTGGGTCGAAGGGCCTGTTTCCATGTCCCCCAAGTCCCCTTTTCTGCATGTTTTTGATATTTCAAAGAAAATTCTGGTGTTTATTCTTTGGGCCCAGTGATTTCTGAAATACATTACACAACCTAGTAATTGTTTACTTCCTTTTCCAAAGAGAGACTTCCTCTTGACATACTTTACCTTCAAAACACCCTTGGGATAGGTAATTTATGCCTGCAGCTCTGTTATTTTTATTGCTGTGGGTCTTGTTAAGACGACACTTAGTCAAAACAGGATTTTGCCATTTTACTTTTCTTCCAAATGTTCTCCTGAAACGTTTTTTTTTTGTTAGTGATAATTCCACTTCAGACAGAATGTCAACAAGGGTTTCTCTGTGGAAAGTTATCAAAGCCCATCATGTCAATCCAATCATGTCCCAGCATGATGGTTTCATTTATGCTTGTCCCAAGAAAGGCAGGAGATAATTAGAACAGGGAACTTCAGATTAACGTTTCCTCCATAACCAATAAGTCACAAAGGCCATATGCAATTAAGACTAAATCATCGCTCATCAAGGAACGCTATAAATAGCCCTCATCGATCAATTCAATTTCAGATAAGCAACCTTTCCAGTCTGCAACAAAACTGGCCAGTTCTGATGTAACAAGGACTGTTGAGATATCCTGGAAAATCACATGGCATCTGTTGGGAGAGGGTTGGTGTTTCAATTCACTAATCTTTTGTAGTGGGATGATCAGTTATTTTTATTTCCCCACAGCTGCTGCATGGCTAGTTAAGCATTCCAAGTATTTCGTAGTTTCAGATTTCCAACGCCTGGATTTCAATCACTGTTCAATTCTGATGCAATTCAATTTTGTTATCTCCACAGATGTTGCCGGACCAACCGGACTTCCCAGCATCTACTATGTACCATACTGTGCTGTTCAAGTATTTTCTGTTAGACTTCATTTCATCATTCTCACTAATCTCGGACAGAATAGCCACCATTAACAAGCTTTCATCACCCTTTCTCAGTCTGCAACATCTGTCTCCACACTGTCACAGTTCATCCACTTCCTCTTTCCCATATATGCCCATTTATTTTTTTTCAGTTCAGATCAAAGACCCAAAACATTGTGTAAGAAGGAACTGCAGATGCTGGTTTACACAAAATGCTGGAGTAACTCAGCTGATCAGGCAGCATATATGGAGAAAAGGAATAGGTGATGTTTCAGGTCGTGACCCTTCATCAGACTGATCACATTAGTTGTTTCTACATTAATATTAACAGAAGCATTAGTTGGTGCTTCCATCAAAGATGCTGCCTGGTAGAAACAAGATAGCCACAAACTGCTGGAGTAACTCAGCGGGTCAGGCAGCATCTCTGGAGAAAAAGGATGGGTGACTTCATTCTGAAGAAGGGTCCGAACCCAAAGTGCCTCCCATCCTTTTTTCTCCAGAGATGCTGCCTGACCCGCTGAGTTACTCCAGCAGTTTGTGATAGATAGTACTCTATCTATCATAGATGCTGCCTAACTCGGTTAAGTGTTTCTGTCCAAATAACAGAATGACAATCACGAGTAGCACTGAGGACCATCCTTATTGTTAAATACAAACGAAAGCAGTGCAGTAGCTGGCTAGAAGATGTTTCAATGGCATATGATTAGAGTTACCTTGTGTGAAAGAGTCAAATGGAGTTCTACCCATGCAACCAGTCTTTATGATCTGCAAACTAGATTACCTAACATGTGAAAAATGTTATTACGACACATTATTTCCAGTAGAGGCCCTCATCCACAAAAACACACATCAGAATCAACTCAGGAAATCACACCAAAGGTGTCACTTAAAAAGTAAAAATAATCCAGCAGTATAGCTATGACTTCTCAAATTACTGGCTTGCTTACACTGCACCACAAGAGTTCAGTGTATACCTACACAAAATATTAGGAGCCAGAATTACTCAGCATGGAAAAAGGCCCTTCAGCTAAATTTTAAATTTATGACATTGTGGACAAATTACAACTTCAGCTGCAATGAAGTCAAAGAACAGGAATCTTTTACTCAATATTACTGAATACATTGACTATACTTATTTGTGAAGAGTTCCATAATTAACCGTTATGTTTCTGTACACCAAACTGTTCTTCCACTGAGTTCCTTGTGAAAGACAATTAAAATACGGTACTGACAATGGCATCAAATCTGAGATGCCAACATTTAAATCTATAAACCTAACTTTTCCCCTGTTAAAACAAATTTCAAACCTAGCACATTTGCGCTAGAATGCAAGGAATGGGGGATAATTACATACAAATGTGTTACGATTGCACCTCAATCCTAATAGCAGTGTGTGTGTGTGTGTGTGTGTGTGTGTGTGTGTGTGTGTGTGTGTGTGCACACACACACACACACACATATATTTTCACACACACACACATATATATATATATTATATAAAATAAGATCAACACCATTTTTCACATGGCCATCGGTAGAATGTAAAGCTTGCTGAAAGTCAATTGTGCATACCCATCTCTCTTGACAGCAGAGTCACAGCAGTTAATCTATGATATCCTGTGTGGTCTCTCTCTTTCACATAGTTTGCATATATTCTCAAGAAGCATCAAATCATTTTATGTTCTAACGGGGGGGGGGGGGGGGGGGGTGGGGGGGGGGGGGGGGGGGGGGGAATCACAATGAAAATGCTGCTTCAAAGGCAGAGATTCAGGTGGGTCAGGTTAAATTCAAGTTTGGCGAACTTCAAGAACAATGCTAAGGATTTTACCAGACAGAATACCAAAATAGTAGGAAACCTCTCCCTTCTTCCCCACCCCCTCCACACCACATACCCCCAAATTGCAGCTGTTGTTTGCTAGCCCACAAGGGCACCATTTGTTTTTGGTGTTTTGTTTCCTACTCCAAGCAGCTGCTTTCTTGAATAAATGTCAGTGCAGACCTAGAACTTGTTTCTGTATAACAAATACCACTGCTTCCCTGACTACAGTGCAGAATTTGACATTTAATTTCTACAGCTGAGTATAGAATGAGGGAGTGGACTTTTAATCTACAGTCAACCACAGAAACTCCACTAAAAAACAATAAGATCGGAGACAAGACCAATCTAAGGTAAAGTATGCTAATCGGGAGGAAGGAAGAGAACCCAATTTTCTTTTCAGTGAAGCAAAAACAAACATAGAAAACACTAAACTTTCCATGCATCTTTAGCAGAAGCAAAATATACTGGTATTCTTGTAGAAAGGAAGTGCAGATGTTGATTTCAACCAAAATTAGACACAAATGCAGGAGTAACCCAGTGGGACAGGCAGCATTTCAGGAGAGACTCCTTCTCTCTGGTATTCTTGTACATGCATTGAGTCATAGTCACTGAGTAATATAGCGTGAAAACGGGCCCTTCTGCCCAACTTGCCCAAACCAGCCAACATGTCGCAACTACACTAGTCCCACCTGCCTGCGCTTGGTCCATATCCCTCCAAATTTGTCCTATCCATGCACCTGTCTAACAGTTTCTTAAACGTTGGGATAGTCGCAGCCTCAACTACCTCCTCTGGCAACTTGTTCAATACACCTTGCTTAGCTAATGCTGGAGAAATGTTTCTCTCCAAAGGGCAGTTCAAATGTACCTGGCACTCCTAGTATTTCCTTAAAACCAAAGAACCAAAAGAATATCTCCTGTCTCCTTTCCAAATAAAAGAGTTATTTTATTTAAAGAACACCACTAAATGCCTTGAAATTGGGTGTTGGCATAGGTAGCACTTGGACCCTGACTAATGTAATGAAAGTGATTCAATGCCCTCAGAGAATACGGCATAATATTTTGAGTCTTTGATAAGACTCAAAGTACTTGGTGTACCCAAGGCATCCAAACCTGGAGTTGCATCAAATAAAAAATGTTTTGCAAAATATACTGCCTGAGACTACTTGACTAGATGCATGCTTCAACTGTTTAATTCCAGGTACCATCCTTCTCCAATTAGTTGAGACCAAAGGTAATCACTAAGTCAGAGGCATATTAGAAATAAAGATAAATGAAAGACATTCCTACTAAAAGCAATTTTGACAAATTTAGTGGTTTGTAAGACCTTAAGAAGTCTTCAACTAAGCCTTTTATGGAGAAATATCACACCGTGATATCTTTTGACTTCCTCCTGGAATGCTGTGTATTCCAACTCCCACCTAAGTTTTGCCACATGACAATTCCTGGGAATCCTCAGAATGTTCAAAGAGCATCTGGAATGAAATCCATAGGAGCTTACGCTGGGATTGCACAGAACCAGTACACAGAAGAAATACACTTCACCTCAATAACCACCTGCCTACACAGCAAGCTCCTCCTGTTGCACTTGTAATGGACCATCGCTACCACACCAGTCTCATTGAAACCAGCAACAGTGCAAGTCATCTCAATCGTAATAGACTATCCATGACAACATTTCATTGTCCCTGCAATTCCATCAATGGTTCATCACGCAACCTCAATGCCTTTGATAAAAAAGCAATTCTGATGTATAAGATAAGCATTACATTACTTGAAACCTGGCACTGGTCCCCGACAGCAGACCTGGCTGTTGAGCGGCAGCTGAAGGCAGTTCCAGATGACCAAAGTTTTTCAAAAATCAATAAAGTTAATTCCTAACATTTTGCAACAAACGTTAAAACTGTAAAAAAAAAAATCTGTTACTATTCCCGGTACTTAGAGCGAATCATAGGCACAGTGGTAGAGCTACCGCCTTACAATGCCAGAGACTTGGGTTTGATCCTGACTGCGGGTGCTGTCTGCACGAACGTTCTCCGTGACTGCATGGGTTTTCTCCAGGTGTTCCGGTTTCCTCCCATATTTCAAAGACGTGCAGGTTAATTGGCTTGTATAAATTGCCCCAAATGTGCAGGATGTGAAAGGGAGTCCACATTATCCTCACACTAATTCTGTTATCCAACAGAATGAATGTAAGGGCAATCGATGGTCGTAAGAATGAATGTAAGGGCATTCTGTATCTCTAAAAATAAAAAATACTCCCATTTTTATAGCCTCATGGTCTTGGAGCCTCGCTGGTTTTGGTAGTGGAGCTTGGAATATCTGGCCAGTTCTGGCTGACCTTGGCTGTGCACTGCCTGTGTGAAACTAACAGGAATAGACAGCCGAATAACAGTCGTAGGTATGGTGCTGGAATCCCAGCTATAAGTAAGCAGAAGATTTAGTTTTAGACTTGCAGATTTCTCTAGGTGCCGATAGAACATTGTTCTCACGTTAACCTCAAGAAATTTAATAAGCACACGCTGTTGACCAAGTATTAAATCTGGTGTACGAGTACTGTGACTAAGACAACATATGAAACATATGGGAAATTGAGCAAAGCAATTGCTTTCTGTGGTCCAAACCACCTGTTTGCCTCGTTGGTTTCTCAGGAAGCTAACATGTCATTATTAACCCTTTTAACTGATTTTGGTCTCTGCGTTCTATTGTACTGGAACCAATAATTTTAAGAGGAAAGAACACACCAAATCCATTTCAGATTGTTAGTACTTCACCTGCTTCAAATTCTCCTTTTATGCACAGGCCCCATATTGGGTGTTTTCTTTTATCTTCAGTACACCATAGCTCAGTGGGGGTGATTTCATAATTCCACCAAGGAATGTTGCAATTTGAATTATGTCCGGTACAAATGTACCGCACTATCTACGGTTACAATGTCCTTTAATTCCAAAAAAAGCTATAATTAATGTTTGAACAAGCTGCCAAAGCACACCTAGAATTGTCTTTAAGAAATGGTCCCCCTTTCTTTTGCTGCAAGATTCTTAAACTCTTATTTATCTTATACAACATTTGAAAGGATACTTTACATCTGGAGAATGACTGAGAATATTTTCATTCAAGAGGGGATCAATAAATGCTGTGCACTGACCAGCAACAATGCTTTTGTAAGGGCATGTTATCTGTCCAAATCTTAAGTATTTTGACAAGTTTTTAAAAACTAAGGAAATAAATATTCACATGCGAAGAGTTAACTGTCCCCCCCGCCCCATCAATATCACCATGAGAACAGTAACAACATTTTTAATAAAGACAAATTTGTGAAAAATCACAGAATATTAAAACATTATTACAAACTTATAGTACATCAAAATTAATAACTGTCATTAATATATTACATGTGACTTTTTGGTGAAGGTGGAAGGTTTTGTGTGGGAGAAAGTCAGTATTGGGACTTGCCTACATAAATGCAACTTCAACAACACACCCAGCAACTTTGCACCATTTGATAGGCACCCCATGTATAACCACTTACTTGCTCCACCATCGTATTTCTACCACCTGCAGATGCATAGCAGCAACTAAGACTCTCTCGACTGTACCTTCCAAACCAACCAGCTAAAGGGCAACACAAGGAAAGGAAGACCACTGGCTAGGTTTTGCCCGCAAACTCTGCACCATACTGAACTGGAAATATATTGTCATCCCTTCATCATTGGATCATAATCTCAGATCTTCATCCCAAGCATTATTGTGGGTATACCTCAAAACATTATGTGTGAGTATACCTACATCTTAAGAACTGCCATAGTTCAAGAAGGCAGCACACCACCACCGTCGAGGGCAATTTACGATGGGCGACTAAATTCTAGCTCAGCCTGTTAAGTACACATCAATTGAACCAATAAAAAAAGGAAACCATCTCAACACAAATTTAAATCCCATGGTAAAGTGTAACAAGTCCAGTGCATCTTAGAAACATAGAAAATAGGTGCAGTAGGCCAATCGGCCCTTCGAGCCTGCACCCGCCATTCAATATGATCATGGCTGATCATCCAACTCAGTATCCTGTACCTGCCTTCTCTCCATATCCCCTGATCCCTTTAGCCACAAGGGCCACATCTAACTCCCTCTTAAATATAGCCAATGAACTGCCTCAACTACCTTCTGTGGCAGAGAGTTCCAGAGACTCACCACTCTGTGAAAAATGTTTTTCTCATCTCGGTCCTAAAGGATTTCCCCTTTATCCTTAAACTGTGACCCCTTATCCTGCACTTCCCCAATATCGGGAACAATCTTCCTGCATCTAGCCTGTCCATGGAGAGCACTCCATTATCTCAATTATTAAGGATGAAATTAATATAAATAGAAGGGGATAACTAAAACATAAAGGTTTTATCAATCCCAAAGAAAATAACCATTTCACAAATAAGAAACAGAATAAGAAACATATTCAAGAGCTATCTGCAAATTCAAGCCAAAAGATCCCTCAAAGCTGGGCACACAGAAAATCCCACTGCACTAGATTAGGTTTAAGACTGAACAGCTAACAAGATTGAAGATCAACAACCCAAGTGACAGATCCCAATAAGTCTAGTACAATATACCATGCCAGAAACAATTATCATCAACTGACATCAAAACAACTTTGAAGCATAATCATCCAGTGTGCATCTTTGTGCCTTTTGGGTACACAGTGTCTTTTCACACCACAAATTTCCAAGCATGACATACAAGTTAATCTATGTTTTCTGTAATTTGCTGCTACAACTATACACATTTTCAATTTAGAAACAATCCACCGAATGAAGCAACTGTTTATGAAAATGTCTTACTAATCACTAGGCTGACAAATAAAGAGACGAGAAATATGGATGCAAACTCAATGGTGCAAAATGAAGTTTGGCGTGTCTGTTGACAGCATTCAGGAATTACAGATAACTGGAGTGCTGAGGATTAGTACAATTGCTTTACAAAGATTCAATGTGGAATAACCATGGGCAATGCAAACTTAATTAAGTATATGCAAACTTTACAGTACTTATGATTTAACTAAAGCATGGTATTTCACACAATTCCTTGACACTAAATATATACAGTGCAATGATGAAGAGATAATTAAACTCAAAATATTTTAAAGAAGCACTAGCAGAAGAGCTAAATGGGTAAAAACTGTTTAACCCTTTCTCAATACAAGCACCGCAAAACAAAAACAAGCCTGGCCTGCCCAGAGGGGGAAAAACGCAAAAACAAGGATCCTCATTTTTTTTTAAAGACTGTAATCTAATATCATGATGGCTCTTTCTAACCAACTCTCAATGTTCAGTTCTAGGGCTCTGCTTTCTACTCATACAGGCTGTCGACAAGGCTTGGCTTGCCATCAAGCTAATTTCTGTCAACAATATCCATACATCCGACTGCGACTTCAGATTAATCTTTCTGTTCTGTCTCTACATCTCTCTTTACTTTCCCTTATTTCTAACTATGTGTTCCTGTCATTCTATATTTTTTGGTCTCTTACTATCTCCACTTCAGTGTCAAAGTGTTTTCCTACTGTCAACTCCTTGCTCTATTTCCCTCTCTGTCATTTATGGTCTATCTCTAAACTTCCTTTCATTGCCCCCTCCCAACACCCCATGCACAGATCCCTTCATTTTTAATTCCATCCCCCATCAGCCGGGGTTGTTCACCTCTTTCCATTTATAAATGTTTCCAGCTTCTTTCTCCCATTGATATTTATCAATTTCAGAGCCTTTTTTTGCCTCCCTGTATCTTTTCACTTTTCTTTTCCATCTTCCATTTTACTCCTATTTTCTATTCTTCTCTTTTTTATCTCAATTTCTTTATAGCTCCCCACTAGCTCATGTTCGCTTTCCTGTTTCCTCCACCTTGGTTTTTTTCTCTCTCTCTCTCACACACACACACACACACGATCAAACTGTGAAGCATTGCAGTCTGAATTAGCCCGAGCTCTGCAGTTTTGTACGCTTGCCAGTCAATGCTGCTCTCCCACTGGAGCCCGGAGCTGGCTTTTGTTGTTGCTCCGGCTACAGTTGAATCTGAACCACCCCGATTCCATTGAAGCACGAACAGCAACAGTTTCCTGCAGGAAAGTTGCGCACACGAACTATTGTTGGGCTGGGATGGATGTATTTTTGTTTTTAAAATCAGAGCTGGGTTCTGCCCGAGTTGTGGCCTAGGAAAATCGGGGCTGGATCTGAAGCCGGAGGCAGTCCGTGACTCCGTCTCTCCCCCCTTTGCCCTCAGCCATCCCCCTCTCCCTCACCTCTCAGCGCCGATGCCGCCGACACGCTCCTCCCGGCGGCCGCACATCCCGGACACCCCAACTGCGAGACGCCCGCTCCATTGGGTTCCGACTGTCCGCCGGCTCTCCGCTCTCGGTCGCCTAACGCCAGCGCAGCGCCGCCGCCACCGTCACTCTGGCCGTTCCCATGGACGTGCGAGGAGATCCCGGCCGCCCTGACTGCTCGCTCGCTCGCTCGCTCCTGCCTCTAGCGCTCGCTCCCGCCCGCTTCCCCACTCACGCATGCGCGCGCGTCCCCGCCGACGCCGGGCGCGCTCCCGCTCCAGCTCCTCTTTAAATTCCATTTGGACCAAGCTCCCTCCCTCACGCATGCGCATCACCGACCGCGGACACAGCCCCGCCCCCTACCGACTCTGCCAACCCCCTGGGGGGGGGTTTGTAAACCAGGCACCAAAAAACTCAGCCCCCTTCTCTCTATCACCACTCCACGCGCGCCAGCTCTTGTAAATACAGTTCTCTTTTTCCATTTTCGGTCTAAATCATGAAACGCAAGGACGGATTTATATTTTAAGACAGGTTGATATTAAGATTTCCCCCTCTTGCTCTAATCCCCGTCTCCCCCCCCCTTGGGAGAGCCGCCGCCTGACCTCTGACCTTTCAGCTGCTGCCTGACAACCGGCGCCGGTCTCAACGTTAATAGTAACTCAGGGCCCGGGGTGTGGGTTATTCAGGGGTCCGATGGGTCCGGGGCCCCAGTGTGAGGGGTATTCAGGGTCCGGGGCCCCGGTGTGAGGGGTATTCAGGGTCCGGGGCCCCGGTGTGAGGGGTATTCAGGGTCCCGGGTGAGGGGTATTCAGGGTCCGGGGTCCAGTGTGAGGGGTATTCAGGGTCCGGGGTCCAGTGTGAGGGGTATTCAGGGTCCGGGGCCCCGGTGTGAGGGGTATTCAGGGTCCGGGATCCAGTGTGAGGGGTATTCAGGGTCCGGGATCCAGTGTGAGGGGTATTCAGGGTCCGGGATCCAGTGTGAGGGGTATTCAGGGTCCGGGATCCAGTGTGAGGGGTATTCAGGGTCCGGGATCCAGTGTGAGGGGTATTCAGGGTCCGGGGCCCCAGTGTGAGGGGTATTCAGGGTCCGGGATCCAGTGTGAGGGGTATTCAGGGTCCGGGATCCAGTGTGAGGGGTATTCAGGGTCCGGGGCCCCGGTGTGAGGGGTATTCAGGGTCCGGGGCCCCGGTGTGAGGGGTATTCAGGGTCCGGGGCCCCGGTGTGAGGGGTATTCAGGGTCCGGGGCCCCCAGGGTCCGGGGCCCCAGTGTGAGGGGTATTCAGGGTCCGGGGTCCCGGGGGGGGGGGATTCAGGGTCCGGGGCCCCAGTGTGGGGGGTATTCAGGGTCCGGGATCCAGTGTGAGGGGTATTCAGGGTCCGGGGCCCCGGTGTGAGGGGTATTCAGGGTCCGGGGTCCCGGTGTGAGGGGTATTCAGGGTCCGGGGTCCCGGTGTGAGGGGTATTCAGGGTCCGGGGCCCCGGTGTGAGGGGTATTCAGGGTCCGGGGCCCCGGTGTGAGGGGTATTCAGGGTCCGGGGCCCCGGTGTGAGGGGTATTCAGGGTCCGGGGCCCCGGTGTGAGGGGTATTCAGGGTCCGGGGCCCCGGTGTGAGGGGTATTCAGGGTCCGGGGCCCCGGTGTGAGGGGTATTCAGGGTCCGGGGCCCCGGTGTGAGGGGTATTCAGGGTCCGGGGCCCCGGTGTGAGGGGTATTCAGGGTCCGGGGCCCCGGTGTGAGGGGTATTCAGGGTCCGGGGCCCCGGTGTGAGGGGTATTCAGGGTCCGGGGCCCCGGTGTGAGGGGTCCGGGGCCCCGGTGTGAGGGGTATTCAGGGTCCGGGGTCCAGTGCTGGCCGCTGTGTCAGCCCGCGCCCTCTAGCGGCAAGGTGCTGCACAACAAGCGTGTACCTGGCGACGTGAGTGAGTCGAGGGGAAGGGGAGCACCTCTCTACTCGGGTCATATTCTTGGCTGGTGAATGAGCATCATCAATCTTTGATCCCGCTGGTTGTCTGTAGTGAGGCAAGGCCTGCATTTCAAAAAGATGGTGCAGCAAAATACACTGTTGGGGTTTCTAATCAAAGAATGAGCAGCATCTCAATCCGAGATGTTCATTCTGTCTTGGCACATCCCAGCCTCACTCGGCGACCTGTTCCAGGTATAAAAACAGAAAAATGCTGGAAACACTCAGCAGGTCAGATAATATCTACACAAAGGGAAAACGTTTCAGGTCTAGGACTCTTCTTCATCTGAACTCGCAGTTTAATTTCGAATGAAGGACCATAGATATGAAATGTTAACTGTTGCTCTTTCCACGGATGACTCTACAAGTTTACCCATGTCAGTTTCTTGGCAAAACCATAATACACCTCTATGATCTCCTGAATTTATTGCCAATGTTATTTTGGCCAATTTCCAATTTCAAGCCTCTCTAGGATTCAGTTGACCATTCATTGTTTGTTTGTACGTTATGTAAACAAGACAATATTAAGACTAAGTAGGGTGGATGTGGACAGGATGTTTCCAGCAGTGGGAGAGTCTATGACCAGAGGGTGCAGCCACAGAGTAAAGGGATGTACCTTTAGAATGGAAATGAGAAATTCTTAAATACCTTTAGAATGGAGATGAGAATGAATTTCTTTATCCAGAGGGTAGTGAATCTGTGGAATTCATGGCCACAGATTGGCTGTGCTGGCTGACATTTGGTGGCTGTATTATGGTTTTTCAGATTCAGATTCAATTTTAATTGTCATTGTCAGTGTACAGTGTTCAAGTGAAGATTGATAGGTTTGTGATTAGTGAGGGGGTCAAAGGTTAAGGGGGGAAGGCAGGAGAATGGGGTTGAGAGGGGAAGAAAAATAGATCAGCCTGAACTGAACGGAACCATGGTCGAATGTCAGAGCAGACTCGATTGGCAGAACGGCCTAATTCTGATCCTATGTCTTAAACATGAAGCTTGATAATTGGACCAAAGTCACCAGATGAATGGGAATGAGTGAAGGAGGGGAGGAAACTCAGGGAAAAGAATGTGAAGGGAGGAGTTAGTGGAAGAGTTGATGATATGAAAAGATGGGAGGGGTCCAGGAAAAAGAGCGAGGAGTTAGAAAAGGGAGGTGATGTGGATTGGGGTAGAGAGGGGAGAATGTATGAGAGGCAAGCATGAGGAGAATCAATCCATATTAGTTGGCATGTGTCAGACTGTGTCTATGTATGGGAGCTGTGTGCTGTCAGTAACAGAGCTTTACCTCCAGAAGTGGCTTGAAGAAGGGCCCCGACCTGAAACATTGCCTGTCCATTCCCTTCACAGATGCTACCCGACCAGCTGAGTTCCTTCAGGACTTTGTGTTTTGCTCAAGATTCCAGCATCTGCAGTTCCTTGTGTCTCCGATCTCCAGTCATCTTGGGCCTTCTTGCCATTGAACAATAACCTTGTTCTTTCTCATGACCCTGTAGCAGCTAGTATACAATGGTCACTCCATATTGAAGAAAACCAGGCAAAGCCATCTTTGACTCCTCAGTGACAACGGGCTGCCTTAGAAAGACAATATAATGCTTTTAAGTCAGAGGTAGCTGCCAAATCGTATTCTTTAAGAATTTCCAACCATCTTTGGCAAAATAATTTGTTTTTCTATGTCGCACCATCTGAGAGAAAGCAGAACACTCTCCACAAGTTTAATCAATTTTACTTCTCTTGTGCGTGCCAGGTTTAGAAGAAATAAGAGGAAAAACCTGAAAATATTTGGTTACAAACCAGATTTACACATCCTGAGTACAGTTTAAAACATTTTAAATTTGTTTTTCCTGTCAACTTTTGTGGTTCTACATTTTTCCGCGATTCATTTCTATAAACTAAGTGCTATATCCAAAAAGTTTTCAACATTCACCATTTCAGCTGGTGATCAAAATATGTTCACTCGTTTCCGATGCTCGTAGGATTCTCCTGTTAGCCCCTGAACTGATTGCATTTTCCCTTGAAGCGGTCAGGCAAGGAGGAGAGGTGGTGAGTCATAAAGCCTGAGGGAGGATTCTGTTCCTCTCCCCAGAGAGACGGAACTGTAGAGCCCAGCATGGTGCTTTCAATCTTCCCCAGAGGGTGGGGAATCCTGTAGATAGAACCAACTAAAGACCCAGCTGGGGTCTTCAAAACACTCCACAATGGTATTTACTACGCTTTTGGATTAGACTTACTACCTAGGCCTCAGTAAGGACAACCTGCGGGCTCCTATGTTAAACCAATGACCGATGATTACCTGATTTTAAAGCAACCGCTGCACATTCCAGGGAATAACTTTCCTCATGCTGCTGCCCTGTGAATGGGCTTTGCTAAAAGCCCAGCAGACTGCCAATTAAAACAGGCTCACATCCAATGAAACCACCTTCCATCCAACTAGACAAAAAAAAAGCATTTAATCCAAAACTGCCATTGCTCCAGGCAATGCTTTTCTCCCTTCTTTGAACCTTGGCTCACTTGAAATCAAACTTCATGGAAAAAATAAAAATGTTCAGATACAGATTTAGTTCTGGTAGATCTCTTTCTAGAATATGTTTACTTTCGGTACAAGGAATGGAAATAAATATTTTGGGCATTTCAAGCTTTACTTATTGGGTCATTGATCAGGTTTCAGAATGAAGTGGTTTTGGGAAGACCTAATCTTGCCTGTGTATAATTGCAAAGCAAGAAGTCTGGGTTTTTGAGCAAAAAAACAAAGTGCTGATGAAACTCATGAGGTCTGGCAGCATCAGTGGAGGGAAATGGCAGACTACATTTTGGGTTGGGACCTATCAATGTGAATACTGAACATCCTGAAGTAAATGAATTACATGCTTGTCACTGCTAACCAGTCCATCTTCATGATGCATTCAATCAGGAAGGTTGGAAGTATCTAGGATGCCTGCCATTCTGGCCATTCCCTCTTCTCTCTTCCACCTTCTGGGAGAAAATTCAGGAGCTTGAAAGACAGGCTGTCCATTCTCCACTGCTATCTGACTCCTAAATCATTCACCTCTTTCACATTTCCTTCTTGGGCGACACAGTGACGCAGCTGGTAAAGCTACTATCAGAGCGCCAGGAACCTGTGTCCGATCCTGACCTCAGGTACTTTCTGTGTGGAGTTCGCACATTCTCCCTGTGACCGCATGGATTGACTCTGGTTTCCTCCCACGTAGCAAAGACTTGCGGGTTTCTAGGTTAATTGGCCCTAATGTGCAGGGAGTGGATGTGAAATTGGTATAACACAGAACTAGTGCGAATGGGTGATCGATGGTCGATGTGGGCTAAAGGGCTGTGCAGTTTCCGTGCTGTGTCTCTAAACTGAGGTACTTCTTTATAACAGTTCAGATTTCACCACAATCTTTGCATTATTCTGCTGTTTTGCATACCTTGGTGTAGTTAATATTGTACCTATTGCTTGCTGTATAAGTAAGTAAGTAAGTAAGTAAGTTTATTGGCCAAGTATTCACATACAAGGAATTTGCCTTGGTGCTCCGCCCACAAGTAACAACATGCCATACAGTGACAGTTACGAATGATTCAGAAAACACTAAACATTAATAATAATAAAACATTAATGATAAAACACCATTGATCAAGCATGTGAACCAACAAAATACCAGATCAAAGGGAGGCTACAGATTTTTGGCTGTTGTGTAGAGCAACTACTCGTGGATAAAAACTGTTTTTTTATGTCTGGCTGTGGCAGCTTTGACAGTCCGGAGACGCCATCCAGAGGGAAGTGATTCAAAGAGTTTTGGCTGAGTCTCATTGCACCTTGGAGCATAGGAAAATTAACTGCTCTGATCTGAAATAAGGGGGAAATAGAAACATAGAAATTAGGTGCAGGAGTAGGCCATTCGGCCCTTCGAGCCTACACCGCCATTCAATATGATCATGGCTGATCATCCAACTCAGTATCCCGTACCTACCTTACATCTGCAGCTTATTATGACTGAACTTTGGTGCCTTCCCTCACAGTGGGAAATGTTGATTCCGCTGTGTGGGGATGTTTATGTTAAAGTCTATTGTGTGCTGTGTCCTTTTTTATTTGTATGGCTGTATGGTGACCACACATTTCACATACCAATTGGTGCATGTGACAATAAATGTCTCTTGAATCTATTTTATATCTCCATAATCGCTTCATTGACATTAATTGAAAATAAAAATGAAGATAAATATTAAACAGGTTTCTGAATTGCTGTAATTGCCCATTTTATAGTATCGTACATTCAAGAGTTCCACCTAGGCAAGGCATGGAAATGGTGGTGGTGGCTAATGTGAGAAAATAGATTGAAGACGATGAGCAGAAGCCAAAATATGTTCTATGTTATCCCACTTTCTCATCCACTCCCTTCACACTGGGGCTAGTTTACAGAGGACAATTAACCGACGAACCCGCATGTCTTTGGGATGTGTATACATGCGTTTTAGTAGGAATAACAGGAGGAAGAGGACAAAATCATGAAGGAGGCACAATAGACTTAAGGCCATGAACAGAAGCCGCAAGATGTTAGGATAATTGGTGCAGCGTTGAAGGAAAGTAAATAAACAAGGAGCTAGGACTGGAGTAGATAGTGTGAGTGGCAAAGATGAGTAACACATAGGGTGTAGCTAGGAGTGAGAGAATGGGAAATGTAGAGCCACAGTTTAGACACAAAATGCTGGAGTAACTTGGCAGGACAGGTAGCATCTATGGAGAGAAGGAATGGGCGACGTTTCGGGTCGAGACCCTTCTTCGGATTGACGCCGATGTTAGATGTTCATTGACTCCTGGACCTTGTGGTCCACCTTCAATAACCACCACGTTCCCCTTCCCATCGTATCTCATGGAAACCACAAGAGATGTCTTACCTTGCCTTTCATCCCCTTCCCATCGAGGGCCTTAAACCTTGGTTCCAGACAAAGCATTATTTGTATGTCTCTTAATGGGGAGAGGATTAGGCATGTCAATTATTCCCTGCACAGAGTAACAATCAAAGGAGCTCACTCTCCAGGTTTTAATTTAGGAAAATTATTAGCATCCAAGGGTCTTAATGGCATGCTAAAATAAAAGCAACAAGGCATTTCATAGAAAAGGGAGAAGATACTTAGTTGTGATGAAGAATTAATTGAGTTGTGTGGACAGAGATTTTTGACAGTATCTTAATGTTAGGAACATAAGAATTAGGGTAAGGTGTTAACTCAAGACAGGTAAATACTTTTCCATCAAGGATTATAGTTTATTATCACGGGCAGTGCATCCCCATCCTGCAGAACAGATATCCCCCACGTCACTTTAAAATTCTTATTCCAATCACCTTCATTCTTTGATTCTCAATGCACAGAATCCAGCATGCTTGTTAAGTCACTTTATAACCTGTCGTCTACTTCCATAAACGATGTATATATATATTCCAGCTTGTACCTCTTTCATGATAGTCCCCTCGTCTTCCTGTTATTCCTACTAAACTGTGTGTCCACACAGCTGAAAGGCATGTGGGTTCATAGGTTAATTGCCCTCTGTAAACTGGCCCTAGTGTCCAGTCTGAAGAAGGGTCTATCATATATATATATATATATATATATATATATGTATATCTATATGCTATATATAGTGTGAATATTTATATACTATGAACAGGTGATTCCAGCTTGTACCTCTTTCATGATAGTCCCCTCGTCTTCCTGTTATTCCTACTAAACTGTGTGTCCACACAGCTGAAAGGCATGTGGGTTCATAGGTTAATTGCCCTCTGTAAACTGGCCCTAGTGTCCAGTCTGAAGAAGGGTCTCAACCCGAAACGTCACCAATTCCTTTTCTCCAGAGATGCTGCCTGACCTGATGAGTTACTCCAGCATTTGGTATCTATGTTCGGTGTAAGCTAGCGATTTGCAGTTCCTTCCTACGCCTAGTGTGAAGGGAGTGGATTAGAAAGTGGGAAAGTGTAGAACTAGTGTGAACAGGTGATTGATGGCCAGTGTGAGCTTGGTGAGCCCATGGGCCTGTTTCAATGCTATACCTGCTGTGAACTAAACAAATCTAAAATGCAAACTTCACAGTTCTTCACCCATTTCACCAGCCCTTCCAACCCTAAGGTGATGTTTCTCACACAAGGTCCTACCCTTTTGCCGAGGCAGACGGAAATGAGCCCCATGCACTGTTTTGAACTAAATAGTTTTTCTTATGCCCAACCAATATTGCAAAGTCAAAATATCTATTATCACCTTGGTGATTGTGTTAGCTGCTGGTTTTCCTGCAACAGTAACTCTTCATCATAATCGAACATAGAACAGCACAACACAGGAGCGGTTCTTCATCCCACAATGCCCATGCCAAACATGGTGCAAAGTTAAACTAATCTTCTCTGCCTGCACGTGATTCATATCCCACCATTCCCTGCATGTAATTATAAAGTAATTGATTGGCTGAAAAAATGTGTTTGAGAAACATGAGATGGAATGTAGGATTATTCAAGTTCTTTCTCCCTTCAATTTGAAATAAGGAAGGTCCATAATAATGCACTTCATTGCACAAGCTAGAGTTATGGGGTACCAGCTCGAGTTATGGGGTACCATTTCTGTAAGACTCCACTGCCTCATTTGTGAAGGTATAAGTGGAAACATGTTATTGGATTAGAATCATTTTTTTTAATTACTGTAGAAATTCCACAGTAAGTTGGCCAACCTTTAAGAATTTCCTAAGGTCTCCAAACATCAGTCAAATTTCCAAGCTGTCTATTCCAGGGACAAAAGAGATAATTCGGAACCTTTTCCACACGTTTTTTTATACTTTTTACATAATAATTGGAGATAATAAAAAGTGGGTTAAAGTGAGATTCAAGTGGCACAGACGGAACCAAGAACTTTACACATGGGGATCATTTGACCCATTAAGTTTATATCAGATTAAAAAGAGCTATTGCGCCTAACCCTATTTCCCAGTTAGCCAGGCAGACATAGAGTCATAGAGTGATACAGTGTGGAAACACCCCTATTGGCCCAACTTGCCCAACATGTCCCAGCTACACTCGTCCCACCTGCCCACGTTTGGTCCATTTATCCCTCCACACCTGTCCGATCCATGCACTTGTCTAACTTTCTTAAACGTTGGGATAGTCCCAGCCTCAACTGCCTTCTTTAGCAGCTTGTTGCATACACCCAAACCACCTTTTGTATGAAAAAGTTACCCCTCAGATTCCTATTAAATCTTTTCTACTTCACCTTAAACCTATGTCCTCTGGTCATCGGTGTGAGACCATCCAAGTGATTTCCTGCCTTCATCTCAGAGTTCCAGACCCTGACCACCCTTGGGTGGGAGAACACTTTTCCTTAACGCCCAATTACCTAGTCATTCACTATCCGATGAGGGACATGTCTTTCCCTTCCCATTCACCCTATCCAATTGATGTTCCCCTTTCCGAGCACCGCGGGAAGGATGCTTTCCCTGAAGAAGGACATGTTGGACAACTGATGGTTTGAACGTTGGGGGTTGGTGGGGGCGTACATCTAATTAGAATCCTGTACGGACACTCGCAGTGGAAACAACATTCAGCTACAGTGGCTGCTGATGGATACCCCCTGCCCTACTCCCTGGTCTATGATGGTGCCTGAGGCTGCATCTGTGTGCGTCCTGGTCTGAGCAGCTCACTCACCTGCACTCATTACCTGAGATAGACACAAAAAACTAGAGTAACTCAGTGGGACAGGCAGCATCTCTGGAGAGAAGGAATGGGTCAAAATCCTTCTTCAGTCCAGCTTTTTGTGTCTATCTTTGGTTTAAAGCAGCATCTGTAGTTCCTTCCTACTGCACTAATTCCCCACACAAGCCTGCACCGTCAGTAATCAGGGCTGTTCCCCAACCTCCTCCCCTCCAGTGACTATCCTAGGAAACACACGACCCATTTGGGAGTGCACTCAACCAACTCCCTGCCCCTTTGACAAACCTCGCAGGACATCTGAATTTCCAATGTGTTTGTTGAAACTCCTGTGAATAATAAATACCAAACTCATTTAGCTGGTGACATCTTCAAAATGAAGGCAAAGCGAGACTAAGGTCTCCCTTACAACCGAAGGGCAACGGGCTTGATACCCGGTTCAATGTGTGCGAGATGAACAAGGGGTTTAGAGGTATGGAAACCGTCCCGGGCGCAGGCTGTTCCCAGTGCTCAGCGCTGCGGAGAGAACTGGCTCCCTCTTCACACACTGCTGGGCGACACTTCTCCCTTAGGTCACCATGCCAATTGGACACACACTACATTCACTGCATAATGAACATCAGAACATTGACTGCCGCAGTACTAGATGTGATGGGGGGGCATAGCTCTCCTGACAATGGAGGGGGGGCTGAATCAATGACACTGTATTAGAGATGACACAAGAGAAAATAGCCACAGTACTAGCTCGGAACAAGCGCACAAGAGAACAATGATCGGCGTGTTTGTGTCAGAGATTTGTATCATGTTTCCAAGCTCAGGCATTAACGGAATAGCAACGTCTAAAATCTCACACAATCGTGTACTCAATGGTCTCTCTCTCTCTCTCTCCCTCTCCCTCTATCGCTCTCTCTCGTTCCCTCTCTCTCCCTCCATCTCTCTCATTCCCTCTCTCACTCCCTCCCTCTATCTATTTCCCTCTCACTGTGTCTCTCTCTCTCTCTCTCTCTCTTCAGTTCAATTTAAAAACTTTATTGGCATGATAAAAAAACATTGTTATATTGCCAAAGTATAAAGCACGACATACATATTTAAAGTGCATAAGTATAAATACAAGTATACAGTGCATGGATAGATATGTCCCTGTACATAAACTTGCAATAGGCCTATAGCCCTTTATTCATTGCTACACTCTCTCTCGCCTCTCTCTCTCACTCTCTCATAAAGTAAACAGCTTAAAACTGTTCCCAAGGCAACAGGAAGTGCCAGGACTCAGCACAACATGGCTCTAAAGGTCTTTATGCATCACTGTTCAGACAAGAGGTGTTTACTCAATTAGTAATTATGGAAACAGCTTGTGCTTTAAAAAAAAATGGTTAAGGATTTGACATTTAGATATGTTATTTGAATCGAGTGGAATATAAACCATAATCATCCCGGTCTCACACCTCACAATCAAAGCTCGCAGTTTTAAAAGACACTGAGTAATTTAATCCAATTGGTGGCGTTCTCAAGAATAAAGGGGTTTGGCTCAGTAAACCTGCAAAGCAGTGGCTTTACCAAATGTTTACTTGGTGCCACAGCTAAAGTCAAGTGTACTGGTCCGTGACTCTGGAAAGGGATAAGTTCCTCTGCGTAGTTACATCTACATGTAAGTAAAACCTGTTCACCAGCAGAACTGCAGTCCTATTCCCTACCAATGAGGGAACGCCTGATGGCTGTGCTGTAGTTATAGAGTCATACAGTGTGGAAACAGGCCCTTTGGCCCAATATGTCCACACCGACCAACATGTCCCATCTACACTGGTCCCACATGTATAGGACAGGTTTAGTGGGATATGGGCCAAACGCCCCATATCCCACTAAACCTGTCCTATCCATGTACCTGTCTAATTGCTTCTTAAACGTGGTGATAGTCCCTGCCTCAACTGCCTCCACTGGCAACTCGTTCCATACACCCAGCAAACTTTTTTTAAATTTTTTTTTTTATTTTTGTGTTTATTTCATTAGAAGTTTATACAGTACAAAACACTACAGTGGGTCCTAATTTTAGGTGCCAACTATGTCATAACGTAATACATTCTATGTACAACCTCTAGTTTTATATTTTTGAAAAGAAAGTAATAATAAAAAAATAGAGAGAAGAAAACGAGGAAAAATAGATAGTAGAAAATAGAAAAACCTGAAGTTGTGTTTTCTCAGAAAAGAAAAAGTAGAAATTAGAAATAGGAGAAAAAGACCCTTAAAAAATAATTTTTCAAATCTTTGTTCGGAGATGTAGATCTATCCGCGTCATGAACTAAAATCAGTAATCTTTACGGTACCGCTGCATCACATGATTCCAAAAAGTTGATGAAAGGGGACCAACGCCTTAAGAATTGGTCATATTTATCAATTAGGTGGAGTCTCATTTCTTCAAGGCGTGCTATGTCCATCATATTCCTAATCCACATTTTAATGGTTGGTGATAGCTGTATTTTTTCCAAAATTTAAGTATCAATTTCTTTCCAATTATTAACCCATGATTAAAGAATACTTTTTGGTTTTTGTTTAAATTGATATCTTCTACTATTATTCCAAATATAATCCATTCCATATTAGGTTCTATTCTTGACTTGAAGAGCTTTGTAAATATATCAAATATATCGCTCCAAAATTTATTCAACTTTGTACATCCTACAAATGAATGTGTTATGTTGGCATTTTGAAACAAACATTTATCGCATCTGGGAGAGATGTTTGGGTAGAATGTATTCAACCTCGTTTTTGAATAATATAGTCTATGTAATAATTTAAATTGAATTAAATTATGTCTTGCATTAATGGAACAATTATGTGTGTTCATCAGATACTTTTCCCATCTATCTTTCGGGATCTTTATCATTAGTTCATGTTCCCAATCTTCTCTTAGTGCCTCTGTTGAGGGTAATTCTCTATTTAATATACTATTATAAAAATATGATATTAGTTTTTGTGAATCAGCCTTAATATTCATCGCTTCTTCTAAAGGGTCTAAAAAAATAGTTTGAAATCTATGTATATATTTTTTTCATAGTCACATATCTGTATATATTTAAAATATTGATTATAATTCAGTTTAAATTTTGATTTTAATTGTTGAAATCATAACAATTTGCCCTATTCATACATATCTCCTACTTTCCTAATCCCCAGTCTATCCCATTGTTTATATGTTTTGTCGATGGTTTGAATGCAGGATTGTTCTATATTGGGGTTAGTACTGATAGATTATTTAATTTCAAGGATAATTTTATTTATTTCCAAATTCTTATTGTATTGTAAGTAATTGGGTTCTTCTTATATATTATACTATTCAATTTTATCAGTGAGAACAAGATCGTTCCTATATCGTACGGGACACACTCCTCTTTCTCCATTCTTATCCACTCCGACTGGTGAGTGGAACTAACCAACCAGTACATTATGTTCTTAATATGCACTGCCCAGTCTTTTTATGTGAAAAATTTACCCATCAGATACCTATAACATTTTCCCCCCTTCACCTTAAATCTAGGCCCTCTGCTTCTCGATTCCCCCACTCCGGCCAAGAGACTGTGCGTCTACCCGATCTGTTCCTCGCTGTATTTTATACACCTGCTGTCGGCAACTAAAAGGAGAAGCGATGCAGTAGGTTTACAATTCCAGCTGCACCTTGTATCAGGGTGATACCTTGATGGTATCTTATCAAAATAAACATGGGAAGTGCCCTGTGCTGTTTATTCATGGGGCAGGCTGCACCAACCATAATAATTGACATTTAATTAATTGACATAGTAATTAGTGGCACAGTGCAGTTACCTGGAACGATAATATTCGGTTAGCTTTAGTATAGCAGGAGTCAGCGTGAATGGTAGGGTCTGTGTTCTTTGGAGGGGAGGATACTGGAGGGGGGGGGGGGGGGGGGGGGGGGGGGCGGGCGGATACCTGATGTTGGTATAAAAACTATGAAGGACATTGTTAGAACAGATAAAATAAACCATTGTGTAGCAAGGTAACTGCAGATGCTGGTTTACACTGAAGATAGACACAAAATGCAGGAGTGACCCACGGGAAAGGCAGCATCTCTGTAGAGAAGGAATGGGTGACGTTTCGGGTTGAGTCTGAAGAAGGGTCTCGACCTGAAACGTCACCCATTTCCGGAGATCCTGCCTGTCCCGCCGAGTTACTCCAGCATTTTGCCTCAATAGGAAACCATTGCCCAGATCAGAGGTATTGAAAACAAGAGGGTATTGGTTTAGGTTAAGGGATAGAAGATTTGGTGGGTGTCTGTGGAGAATTCTTTTCATTCAGAATGATTGGAACCTGAAATGTACTGGCCATAGGGTTGTGGAAGAAATGCTCCCAAAAAATAATCAAAAATCTATCAAAAATCAAATCCAAGAGGGCATAGTTTTAGAGTGAGAGAGGCAAAATTAAAAGGTGTGTTGGGCAAGTTTTTTAACACGGAGGTGCCTGGAACTTGCTGCCAGGGGTGGTGGTGGAGGCAAGTACGATAGTGACGTTTCAGAGACTTTTGGATAGGTACAGGATACCGAGTTGGATGATCAGCCATGATCATATTGAATGGCGGTGCAGGCTCGAAGGGCCGAATGGCCTACTCCTGCACCTATTTTCTATGTTTCTATGAACATTGGATTTTTAGGAAATGGAGGCATATGGGTTATGTGCAGGTAAGTAAGATTTGGTCCTGGCATCATGTTCGGCACAGGCATTGTGGGCCGAAGGGCCTGTGCTGTTCTATGTTCCAGTTCAGAAGTTTCTTGTTGAACACTTGTATTGACGAACCATACATGTCCAATGATTCAATGGTCTTTATTATCACGTGTACCTCAGTTCAGTGAAATTCCTTTTTTTGCACACAGTTCAGTGAAAATCTTACAATGCATCGACACAATCAAACGTAAGTACAAGTGTGTAGGAATGGTAGATCACACTGAGACAGTACACAAATGTTGTCACGTTTCCCCAACCATTTTGTATGATCCAAGTCCAAAGGTGCAAACAAGTGGGGCTCGCTAGGTTAGATTGATTGATTGAAAGATACAGCATGTAAACAGGCCCTTCAGCCCATCGAGTCCATGCTCACCATCGTTCACCCGCTAGAGGACAATGGGCACAATGGTGTTAAATGGAATTATTATAGGTGGGCCAGCAGTGGGCGAAGGGCCAGCCTCCATGTTATATAACTTTATATAACATCTAAGGAGTCGCTGCAAATTTCTGATGTTTTGCATTCAGTGTTGTATTTATTGTTGAACTATATCATTACCGTGAGCTGTGTGCTTCAAGCAAACAAAGAATTTCACTGCAGCCTGGTGTAAATGACAATAACCTAATCTGAATCTGAATCTAGAGTGCCACTGTTTCTCTTTGGAGTGTCAGTGGTACATTCTGTCGTGGTACTGTCAGCTGGTGCTACTGTTAGCCTCTGCTGTGTTCACTGCTAAGTCTCTGATGCAGCATTGTCAGCTATTGCAGCATTACCTACACTGATATAATATATGTATCCGGTTTATCATTCCCAACATCCCAGGTAAAGCTGCCAGTCTCTACAGCATCTGTTTAGTTTAGTTTAGTTTAAAGATACGGCGCGGAAACAGGCCCTTTGGCCCATCGAGTCCGCGCTGACCAGCGATCCCCGCACACTAAAACTATCCAACACACACTAGGGACAATTTACAATTGTAGCAAGCCAATTAGCCTACAAACCTGTACATCTTTGGAGTGCGGGAGGAAACCGGAGCTCCCGGTGAAAACCCACGCAGGTCACGGGGAGAATTTACCAACTCCCTACAGACAAGCACCCGTGGTCAGGATTGGACCCATGTCTCTGGTGCTGTAAAGCAGCAACTCTACTGCTGTGCCACTGTGCCACCCTGTTAATTGGCAAAGTGTCGCCGTTTGCCCCCCCCAGGTCTCAATATTAGCCCCTGGGACTGATACTGTTAACTTGCCAAGTGTCAGTTTTATTCTCAGAGGCGGTGGTGCTTTGCTCTGGGTAGCAGCCAGAGTGATTCAGACACTTGATGAGCTCATACCTGATCGGCTTGAGCCACCTGCGGAGGTTGATGTTCATTCTGTCAATCTTCCGATGACCTGCTTTAACTTTAATGGGTTTTCTCGTGGCTGATCACTGCTTTCTGAGAGGCAGTTAAGAAGCAGCAGCATGAAGCCAAGCCTTCCCTTTGAAGAGGCATTCTTGCAGACTGACAGTTTTTTGCATATACTGTACTTCAGGGGATTGAAGCCTGGAGTCCTGGGGCCCAGAGTTCTTTCAAGCTGAGACAAGCCAAGACCAGCATGAAGTGAAAGATTATTACTTCTGCCTTCTCCGCACCAACCTTAAACTCAGCCCCTCTCATGACTGTTAGCTGCGTTGAAAAACCAATGCTTGCAGCAGCAGCAGCAGCTCGGAAACGAGTTTCTGGAATTCTCGGGAGTGAGCAGTGCCCTGCTTATTCCCCATAAAATTATTAGTCTCGGCTTGGTGAATTCACGTCAGACACAATAAGGCAGTGACACAGTCCAGAACCCCAGAAATTACTTTGCTCAGTGAAATATTTCCACGCACTCTGCAAGAGCAGAGTTTTATCGGAAGAGTGTGCATTTGGGAAAGTTGGTGAATTGCTTCAGGTTCCTACATGTGTATCGTATGCTTCGAAACATGTGCACCAGCATACAATGGCACGCAATACAAAATTAAATATTGCTCTGTAAAAGTCAATTGTGCATTGTATGGCACATAAATTCCACCTCCACTGAGGACTGCTTGAAAATATCTTATTTATTTACTGTGGCACAGTGGCGCAGGGGTAGATTTGCTGCCTCACAGCGCCGGAGACCCGGGTTCGATCCTGACTATGGGTGCTGTCCGTGTGGAGTTTGTACGTTCTCCTCGTGACCTGCGTGGGTTTTCTCCGGGAGGTGCGGTTTCTTCCCACACTCCAAAGATGTGCGGGGTTGGAGATTAGTTGGCTTTGGTAAAATTGTAAGCTGTCCCCAGTGTGTAGGATAGTTATAGTGAATGGGAATCGCTGGTCGGCCGGCGCAGACTCAGTGAGCCGAAGGGCCTCACTGTTCTGGCGCTGTATCTCTAAAGTAAGGTAAAGAACATTGCTCTCTAAGACACAGGGCATGAAGTCAGTATTTGCATCCACCTACAGGTAGGTCTCCATGAAGTTTTCACGTTATCCAAGCTGAAGATGCATCTAGGGCACCTTGATACCAGCCACTGGGCTGATCACAACACCAGTCTAGCTCTCCACCACAACCCTTAGGGTTGATAGTTTATTTCCTAAGTAGGACAGGGGCATTTTCGTAAACTGTGACCGCTGGTTCTGCACTCCCCCAACATGGGAAACATTTTTCCTGCATCTAGCCTGTCTAATCCCTTAAGAATTTTATATGTTGCTATAAGATATCCCCTCATCCTTCTAAATTCCAGTGGATTCCAGAGACGATGGAAGGCAGACACACTGAGGGCAAGTCGGTAGGGAGTTGAGATGAAATCAACCCAGAAGATAAAAGTGGTGGCTGTGGACAGAGAGCAGGTGCTTTGCAAAATAGTCACCAAACCTACGCTTGGTCTTACCGACATAGAGGAAGCCGCATTAATGGAATTTGTGTTGTAATTCCACAAATATTGTGTTTGCCTGACTTTATAGGTTTCCTTGTGATCAAGAGCAGGCAAAGGGCTAAACATTCTGACTCTTATGTATTTATAAACTATATATAATCAAAAGCTCTGTGAGTCTAGGACAAGAAATGAGGTCTGGTTAATTGGACCCCCTGGGACAACTCTGCTGCGCATAGAATGGAAATTTAGTCATTGCTTCCAGAAACTGATGATTTAGAAGCTCTGACCTAATTTTTCCAATGTTCTCTTTATTGGCCTCTCATTATACACCTGAGTAAACGCAATATGTTGAAAAGGCTCGTGCACACAAGTCTTTGCTCCATTATCCTTCTTCTCATCACCTCATATTGCATTTCTGTCTCCTATTGTTTCATTACAACTCAAATCCCCCCTCAAACCTCTGCCGTTCCCCCTCAGCTCAGCACCCCTTCCTAAATGTGTTTATTTATTTATCTCTTCTGCCTTTTTTCATCAATAGGTGCGAGTCATAGCTTCTTACTTCTATTATTGCTCTTAGCCCTACTCTATCTCTCCTTCTCACTGCACCTACAGGTTTGTAGGCTAATCGGCTTGGAAAAATTGTAAATTGTCCCCAGTGTGTGCAGGATAATGTTCGTGTGTAGGGATCGCAGGTCAGTGCAGACTCGGTGGGCCAAATGGCCTGTTTCCACGTTGTATCTCTAAACTATTCTGAACTAAAGCTTTTAAAATCTTCAAACAATCTTCATATCATCTTTCTCGACTCTCTCCCACAACTGAATATCAATTTCTTTATTTCTTACTGTTTTATTTTCCCATATTATCTTCAGTTTCAGGCATATTTTTTTTTCCCCAATAAGAAAATACTGTATAAGGGTTCTGCTAAAAAAATAAACCTCATGATTGTTTTTTCTGGTTAGTGTCCATATCTTTGACAATAATGAAATATACCATATTCTGGCAGTTAGAAACAGGTCTCAGTTCAATAAACAATGTACCTACTCATTGAGACAGGCCCTTCAGGCTGTCTAATCAGCAACAGCATTCTTTCTGTCAAAATATTTATTTCTTGCCCTTTAGACTTTAGAGAAACTGTATGGGAACAGGCCCTTCGGTCCACTGAGTCCATACCAACCAGCGATCACCCCATACACTAACATTATCCTACACACTATGGGATAATTTACAATTTTTACCAAAGCCAATCAACCTACAAACCTGTTTAAGAAGGAACTGCAGATGTGACAAGGTACACAAATATGCTGGTGAAACTCCGCGGGTGCGGCAGCATCTATGGAGCGAAGGAGATAGGCAACGTTTCGGGACGAAACGTTGCCTATCTCCTTCGCTCCATAGATGCTGCTGCACCCGCTGAGTTTCTCCAGCATTTTTGTGAACCAACAAAACTGTATGTCTTTGGAGCGTGGGAGGAAACCGGAGCTGCTGGAGAAAACCCGGGGTCATGGAGAGAACGTACAAACTCCGTACAGACAGCACCCGTAGTCAGGATCGAACCCGGGTCTCTGGCGCTGTAAGGCAGCAACTCTACCATTCCACCAGGTATTTCTCCAGACCTAAAAGACTATAATCAATAGGCAATTCAATTTCCACAGCTCGTTGATTGACCTGATGCTGTTGTGTTGAAAGGAGAGGCAAGGTTTTCTTTAAGCTTGGCCTTGGCTAGGTGCAGAGGGAAAAATAACTTGGATTTATATCGGGGCTGATCTCTGGACATTCAGAGCACGATAGACATTCAGCCACTCAGTCTGAAGAAGGGTCTCAACCCGAAAAGTCACCTATCCCTTTTCTCCAGGGATGCTGGCTGGCCCGCTGGATTACTCCGGCATTATGTGTCTATCTTAGATAGTATGCAAGGTTGTGAAGGGCCAATTGCTCCCTTGGAATAAATCATCAAACATGTTACATCGTCAGGACTCCTGGCCATTTGTTTTCACTTGGGGTCCCAGCTATCTCCTTGAGAATGATTATTGACATGTGAGTGTGTTGGAGAGGGTGCTTTAGATGGGTTAATCTGTAGAGGGGAGCCATGTGTGTTCTCTCAGTGAGTAGGTTGTTACAGAACGTGGGTTGCAATTGAGCTTTCTGTTGATGAAGAGTCCTTGGCTTCTGGAGAAAGTACAGTAGAGTAGATTAGATTAGATTAGATTAGATTAGATTGGATTGGATACTTTTATTGTCAGTGAGATGCTTGTTTTGGCATAAAGGGCACTGACAAATTTACAAGTACTGAAGATAAGAGACAAAATGCTGGAGTTACTCAGTGGGACTGGCAGCACCTCTGGATAGAAAGAATGGGTGACGATTCGGGTCGAGACTCTTCTTCAGACCGGGAGTCAGGGGATTTTTCACACACAGAGTGGTGAATCTCTGGAATTCTCTGCCACAGAAGATAGTTGAGGCCAGTTCATTGGCTATATTTAAGAGGGAGTTAGATGTGGCCCTTGTGGTTAAAGGGATCAGGGGGTATGGAGAGAAGGCAGGTACGGGATACTGAGTTGGATGATCAGCCATGATTATATTGAATGGCGGTGCAGGCTCATGGCCTACTCCTGGACCTATTCTCTATGTTTCTATGAGAGGGAAATACAGAGATAAGGAAGTGTAAGGTGTGAAAAGGGACATGAGAGGAGGTGGAGATGAAGGAAAATGTAGACTAGCGGGTGCAGCAGCATCTATCTTCGGTTTAAACCAGTATCTGCAGTTACAAGTACTCCTTCTTTGCCCCAATGGTCCCTCCTCCCCTCCCACCTTGGCTCTGTACATGGTGATAGTTGAGTATTTAAGAGGGAACTGCAGATGCTGGAGAATCGAAGGTTACACAAACAAGCTGGAGAAACTCAGCGGGTGCAGCAGCATCTATGGAGCGAAGGAAATAGGCAACGTTTCGGGCCGAAACCCTTGAAGGGTTTCGGCCCGAAACGTTGCCTATTTCCTTCGCTCCATAGATGCTGCTGCACCCGCTGAGTTTCTCCAGCTTGTTTGTGAGAGTTGAGTACGTGGGAGAGTGCTGGGGCAAGGCACTGCTGCCTTCTATCTGACTGTCAGCATGACGCCAGCCTCTTGTGGCTTCTCAGAGTTTACTTTTCAAATTTAATGTGGCAGCTTGCTTTCCAATCAGACACCCGACACTGAATGCGGAGCAGCCCAGCTCCCTGGGCACCGGCTGTGCAGAACTGAACACCTCCAACAACGTATTAATTTTCCAAAATGCTCTGAGTCTTTAACGATGCATATCCCAGATGTCGGCACCGTTCGGTTTCCTCCTGTCCACGATGCACTTTCAACTGATAAATCCAAGCTGTCGGGTGTTACCAGGCCTCTGAAGGGTTGCGCTCTCTGTAAAGCAAGCCAGGCGCCCCATAGCGTGTGGGTAATCACGGCCTGCACCGTGGGGAACCGACGGCATCACCACTGCCTGCCCGTGTTCCCGCTGACTGCACAGCAATATCATGTACGCAGAGTGTTGGTCGCACTGTACATAATTCAACACACCTGGTTCAAGCTGCAGGTTAGACTGTGGAGAGTAGACTTTGGAGATACAGCGCGGAAACAGACCAAGTCCACGCCGACCAGCGGTCACCCCGTACACGAACACTATCCTACACTCTACGGACAATTTACAATTACACCAACGGTGTGGAGTCTGTGCAATTCTCTGCCTCAGAGGGCGGTGGAGGCCGGTTCTCTGGATACTTTCAAGAGAGAACTAGATAGGGCTCTTAAAGATAGCGGAGTCAGGGGATATGGGGAGAAGGCAGGAACGGGGTACTGATTGGGGATGATCAGCCATGATCACATTGAATGGCGGTGCTGGCTCGAAGGGCCGAATGGCCTACTCCGGCACCTATTGTCTATTGACTATTGTCTAAAGCCAATTAACCTACAAAACTGTATGTCTTTGGGATGTGGAGCACCCAGAGAAAACCCATGCACTCAAAGGGAGAACGTGCAAGCTCCTTATAGACAGCACCCGTGGCCATGATCGAACCCCGAGTCTCTGGCGCTGTAAGGCAGCAACTGTCACAATATGCAAGGAAGCTGTTCAGTCCCATTGTGACTTTGAACGGATCAATCAATGAAGTCCTCTCACAGCTCCCTCCAGGCCTGCACCTTTTCCAAGCCTGGTCGCTTCACATTTAACAAGGTAGTCCGGGCCCCACCTAAACACATTCAAAATGGTAAACTGTCTTTTAAATCTGATTCGATTGATTGAAAGACATTCCCCGCCAACAGGCCCCTTCGGCCCACTGTGTCCATGCCAACTATCGATATCCCATTCACACAATATCTATGATTGCACTTTCCACATGAGGGGCAATTCATCCATAAATCCGCACGTCTCTGGGATGTGGGAGGAAACCGGAGCACCAGGAAGAACGTGGAAGCTCCACACAGACAGCAATCGAGTTCATAATTGAACCTGGGTCTTTGATGGTGTGAGGCAGCCGCTCTACCAGCGACGCTGTTGTGTCTTCGGTCCATCTTTCATTCATTGTTCTTTATCTCTCTACATCATCGTCTATATCTTTAGTTTCCCTTATCCCTAACCAGTCTGAAGAAGGCTCTCGACCCGAAATATCACTCATTCCTTCTCTCCAGAGTTGCTGCCTGTCCTGCTGAGTTACTCCAGCTTTTTATGTCTGTATTCTGATCTCTAAAGTCTCGCCCTCCTCTCCATCTCCAGCCACAGTGACTGAAGCCACCAACGCACTGGGTGCCCCACAGTCATTACTGGGCAGCATGAGCATCTCTGAACACAACCTCTGTGATTGCCACAGTTAGCCTTAAATGGAACAGCAGTTCAGTGCGATAATTAAGGGCACTAGATGCTGGTGTAACTCAGCGGGTCAGGCAGCATCTCTGGAGAACATGATGAGCGATGTTTCGGGTCGAGACCCTTCTTCAGACGTCATCTACACATGTTGTCCAGGGATGTTGCCTTACCCGCTGATTACTCCAGCACTTTGTGCACTTTTTTTTTTGGTAAACCACATCTGCAGTTCCTTCTTTCTACATTCATTCCAACAATTGTTCCTGGGCTATATAAACAAAGCAATTAATTAATCACTACTGAGAGAGTGAGAACATGTGTCATCTGATTTTTTATCACTCCCTAACTGAATAGTCCTTTGCATTTTTGGGTTGCCTCCAACCTGAAACACGGCCTCTCCATGCTCTCCGAAGATGCGGCCTGACCCGCTGAGTTACTCCGGCACTTTCTATTTTTTTGCAGAAGATTCCAGCATCTGCAGTTCCTTTTTCCTAATCTGTTCATTTGCTGTTCATTTGCTAAGCCTGTCATTGGATGGTGACATGGGGCAGCCCTCCGTGTCTTCATAACAAACTATCTTTGCTGCGGTGACACTTTTGAAAGAAGGAGAAGAGTTCTTATTAAAAGTAAGCAAGTGGCTAACATGTCAGGAATGGTGACGTCTGGTTTGATTTTCATGCCGGACACCTGCGATATCTCCAGGTAGAGAAGATGCCATTGAACTAACCAACAGCTGGTGGAGAATAAGCTCAGCATGCCCCAGGTGCCTTCAGAAATTCCCTTCCCTCAGAACTTGGCTTATGTTGGCTCAGACAGGAGCACATTGTGTGGGTGGAATGGGAACACAGCCTGTATGTGAAGGCTTTGCATTTTTTGAGAGAAATGTAAGAGCTGGTATGAAATTGGAGACTTTGGCAGCATAACTAATTGACATTTTACACTAAGCCAGCGGGCAGTGTCTGAAAGTGAAACAGTTTGCATTAACTCTTAGATAGACACAAAGTAACTCAACGGATCAGGCAGCATCTCTGGAGAAAAAGAATGGGTGGCGTTTGGGGTCGGGACCCTTCTTCGGACTGAAAGAACGTGCAAACTCCACACAAATAGCACCTGAGGTCAGGATCGAACCCGGGTCTCTGGGGCTGTGAGGCAGCAACTCTACCACTGTGCCGCCATTTGAGAGTAAGAAAGTTCTGATTTGTTTCTATTGTTGAATCAATTTCTCCAGACACTGGTTAAATCGTATTTCACAGGTGGACAAAAATGCTGGAGAAACTCAGCGGTGAGGCAGCATCGATGGAGCGAAGGAATAGGCGAAGTTTCGGGTCGAGACCCTTCTGACTGAATTTCACTGTACCTTAATTGGTACATGTGACAATAAGCTGACCTTGAAACCGTGAAATATACAATAGACAATAGGTGCAGGAGGAGGGCATTTGGCCCTTTGAGCCAGCACCGCCATTCAATGTGATCATGGCTGATCATCCCCAATCAGTACCCCGTTCCTGCCTTCTCCCCATATCCCCTGACTCCGCTAGTTTTAAGAGCCCTCTCTAGCTCTCTCTTGAAAGCAAATAATGACTGATCTTCATTGAACCCTGTCTTGTGTAAATCAGCTGCTGAGTTCAACTATAAAACAATCAACATCGATCAACGTAAGGAAGAGTATATCCGCATCTGTGAGGATATGGGTGTACACTATTTAGAAACATAGAAACATAAATCATAGGCGCAGGAGTAGGCCATTCGGCCCTTCGAGTCAGCACCGCCATTCAATATGAACATGGCTGATCATCCAAAATCAGTACCCCGTTCCTGCTATTTTCCCATATCCCTTGATCCTGTTAGACCTAAGAGCTAAATCTAACTGTCTCTCTTTAGTTTTTGTTTTAAAGGAAACTGGCCCTTCAGCCCACTGAGTCCCCCACACACTAATACTATCCTACACATACTGGGGACATTTTACAATTTTAACCGAAGCCAATTAACCTATAAACCTGCACGTCCTCGGTGTGTGGGAGGAAACCCAGAGAAAGCCCATGCTGGTCACGGGGAGAACGTGCAAACTCCTTGCAGACAGTACCTGTGGTCAGGATCGAACCCGGGTCTCCGGCGTTGTAAGGCAGCAACTCTACCTCTGCGCCACCGTCCCCACCCCACTATATTAACACAAACTTTTACCTTCAGTGTTTGAGGCATGTAGAGAGGAGGCCCTTATAGGTGCACTAGAGTCACACTTCTTCTTGTGAATGCTTCGATCTTGTTCTCCTGCCACTTAACTCTGATGTCGATCGGGTTGCTATTGACAGCTGCGGCCCTAGATCATCAAACACTTGCACCTTTTTCATCTGACCAGGAATGCTCACCCACACCTGACCCCAACACCTGAGGTGTCCCCACATCCCCAGTGGCTGACCAAGATATACGACTCCTCATTACTGCACCCAGCTCGGGGACACTGCAGGTGCAGACCACCCAGCAATAGGACATCGCTGCAAGGGGCAAGCTGGGAGTTGTGTTGTCCGTGTGATGGATGGTCAGGGGTAAGAGGTAAACAGGGTCCTGAGGTGGTTTACAATTATTCTCATCGTCTATCCGTGACAAGCTAAACGATCTACAGTGGAAACAGGGAGCTGCAGATGCTGGTTTATACCAAGGATAGACTCAAAATGCTGGAGTAACTCAGTGGGTCGGGCAGCATCTCTGGAGATAAAGGATGGGTGACATAATCAACGACCTGCCTTACCACCGTTACCTACGCATCAGGCAAGAGGTATAGAAGTGTGAAAACGCACAGCTCCAGATTCAGGGACAGTTTCTTCCCAGCTGTTATCAGGCAACTGAACCATCCTATCACTAACTAGAGAGCGGCCCTGACTTTCCATCGACCTCATTGGAGACCTTTGAACTATCTATAATCACTGGACCACCAGGGGTGCCGGGGAGATGGCAGTCCTGCCGGCAGTCTGTTCGTTTTTCCATCTTTTTGTTATTTTTAGCGTTTGTTAAAAGTTTGTTTTAATGTACTTCGGTTTGTTTTATGTGGGGGGAGGGAGAGGGGATTGGGGGAAACGTTTTTTCAAGTTCCTACCTTCCCGGCAATGTGATCAAGTTTTGGATCACATTCTCCGGGCTCTGCGGCCTACCATCGCTGGTGCTGGAGGCCTCCTCGGACCGTCGTGAGCCCCACCGCGGGGCGCGGACTTAACATCGGAGCGGATCCCTTGCCTGGGATCGTTCCCACCGCGACCTGCGGCTTACCATCAAGGGCTCGCAGTCTTGGGAGAGGCTAGTCGGGAGCTCCAACGCCGCAGAAGGTTCGACCAGTCCCGACGCAAGGTTTGATCGCCCAGCGCGGGGGAGCTGACAACCCTCCGATGCAGGAGCTGAACACCTCGACGCGGAGGGCCCAAACTCCGCCGGCTACTGGAGTCAAGACCGTCCCGTCAACGGTGGGCTCGAGACCCCCGATGGAAGAAGAACAAAAGGACGGACTTTAACTTTATTTCGCCTTGTATTACAGTGAGGAATGTGTAGGAGTCACGGTGGTGGATGTTCATGTTAAAATGTGTTTTTGAGTCTGTTGCTTTTAATTGTATGACTGACCTGGCCAGTGAAATTCCTCGTATGTTGCAAAACATACTTGGCGAATAAAATCTGATTCTGATTCTGATTCTGATTTGATTAGACTTTATCTTGCACCAAATGTTGCACCCTTCATCCTTTATCTGTACACTGTGGACAGTTTGATTGTAATCATGTATAGCATTTTGTTTGTCTGGAGAATATGCAAATTAAAGCTTTTCACTGTACCTCAGTATAGTGATAATAAAAAACTATACAAATTACAAGCTTTACGCCATCTGAACTAAACAGCCCACCTGGTTCAGTCCCTGAAATGTTCATTCTCTCCACCACATGGTCACAGTGGGTACAATGTGCTCCATCTTCATAAATCTCTGTGGTTGCACATCGGAGTCACCCCAATCACAGCTCCCAACCCATGCCCTCCCCTATTGAGGGCAGCAGTCACAAGGGAACGCCGCCACCCGTAGGATCCCCCCCCCAAGTTGCATTCCAACATGTAGCAGCACATCTTCATTGGCGCCGGATCTACGTCCTACAGCTTCCTACGTGGTAACTGTGTGGGAGAAAACTGGGCACTGGCTCAAGTAGGTGGCTTAAGCTTGAATAAACGGAGATTAAAAAATCTGAATGCGTCATGAATGCCCTCTTCATCAGAGTGCTCTCAGCCAAGCCAAACACTCAGAAGCAAAATGGCATAAAATGCTCTTCACCAAACCCTCTGTGCAATCTCTGTCTTGGGCTGAAGATAGACACAAAATGCTGGAGTAACTCGGGAAAGGCAGTATCTCTGTAGAGAAGGAATGGGTGACATTTTGTCTGAAGAAGGGTCTCGACCCGAAACATCACCCATTCCTTCTCTCCATAGATGCTGCCTGGCCCGCTGAGTTACTCCAGCATTTTGTGTCTATCTTCAGTATAAACCAGCATCTGCAGTTCCTTCCCACACCTCTCGCTTGGGCTGCTGGAAATGCATTTTGGTGGAAGGAGAATCTTTTTCAGACATCCTAATGTACAGTGAGCCCAAGGTGTCCCTGACTATTACCTTCCCTCATGTTAAAGACTTTTTTTTGGCAGGCCACCTCTTATTGGACTCAGGTTACATTCTTACGTTTTCAGACCCTGCTCTTCTTATTCAAGAACTTTAATGTGCCCAACTTTCAATCTGCAGGAGCTGTATAACCTCCGGGATCACAATGTTCAAGGTCTGACTCAAGGGCTAGACCAAATAATACTTCAGCAGGGTATTGAACAAGCACTTAAAGAATCAATTTCTACATGAGAAATTACACTGAGGCCCAGCCTACTTTTTCCCTCTCAGGCATGTGTGAAGGATCCACTGACACCATGTACAGATTATCTGGAGAATTACACAGAGTAGAATACGTCAATTGCTCTAACAAATCTGTGTCTGTGTTTACGCTCTGCATGCATTCTTTCCACTTACTTAATCTAACCCCACAATAATACCTTTCCATTCCTTTTCCCTTTACGTCCATAACTACATTAAATGTATCCACGGACTATCTCTGGGTTACAAAGGCTCAATGAATGGACACCCCCATATATGAATCAGTTCCCGTGAAACTATTCAATTGAAAAGTCCAAAGTTTGTACAACCGTTCCTGCGAATGGCAGAACTAGTTTCCTCCCTCTATTTCAACATTTTTAACAGTTATTTATTCATATCAGTCTCATGTGCATTTAATGCCACCCGTTGTCCACTCCATAACTCCCTGGTCAACTTGCCCACTTCGCCAAGGGCTCCCCTTCTCTGGCACCGTCATATGTAACTGCAGGAGATGCAGTGCCTGCCGCCTATCTCCTCCCTTATCACCATCTAGGGATCCAAACGGTCCTTCCAGGTGAGGCAGTGATTCACTCATACTTCTTCCAATCTACTGCACTGCAAATGTGCAGCATATCGGAAACTCTAAAAAGACCATTGGAGGCACATTTAACTAAAAAGTTAAATGCTGCCATTTTGTTTTTCGGGCACATGACATGTATGTTATTAATCGTCCATAAATAAAAAGCACCGGCCCTAAGGTTTTATAATGCACTCCATAATACACGTTCTGCCCAGTTAGTTTAGTTTAGTTTAGTTTAGTTTAGTTTAGTTCATTGTCACGTGTAACGAGGTACAATGAAAAGCTTTTGTTGCTAACCAGTCAGTGGAAAGACAATGAAAGGTCTGAAGAAGGGTTTCGGCCCAAAACGTTGCCTATCTCCTTCGCTCCATAGATGCCGCTGCGTTTCCCGCTGAGTTTCTCCAGCATTTTTGTGTACCAGTGGAAAGACAATACATGATTACAATTGAGCTATCCACAGTGTACAGATAAATGATCAATGGAATAACGTTTCATGTAAGCTAAAGGCGAGGAAAGTCCAATTAAAGATAGTTCGGGGGTCTACTATCTTTGATCAAACTTTACTGGCATGAAATGTTATTCATGTTATTGCTTATATCAAGTATCTGTACAAGTACATGATTCAAGATTGCAGTATCTGTAAGAATGTCATTGTTCTATCTGGGACATACAACAATAAAACACTATTCACTCTTGACTACACTCGATTGTAATCATGTATTGTCTTTCCGCTGACTGGTTAGCACACAACAAAAGCTTTTCACTGTACCTCGGTACACCTGACAATAAACTAAACTTGCAGGAAGATTGTTCCCGATGTTGGGGAAGTCCAGGGACAAGGGGTCACAGCTTATGGATAAGGGGGAAATCCTTTAAAACCGAGATGAGGAGAACCTTTTTCACACAGAGAGTGGTGAATCTCTGGAACTCTCTGCCACAGAGGGTAGTTGAGGCCAGTTCATTGGCTATATTTAAGAGGGAGTTAGATGCTGGCCCTTGTGGCCAAGGGATCAGAGGGTATGGGAGAACAGTTCACTGTTGGATGATCAGGATCATTTGAATGGCGGTCGAATGGCCTACTCCTGCACCTAATGTGTTTCTATGTTTCTAAACCAGTTGTGAGACAGTTAGTTATGGGTTTTGTCAGGAACCTGGTTGTTCTCCAGTGAGCTTAGAGCCGCCACACCAGAAGAAGCAAGGTGACGATTTTCCACAAGGGTCTGCTGCTGAAATAAACAGCACACCTTTCACTTTTTAAATTGTTATGGGCGAGTTTAGGGAGGCAAGCAAGACAGGGGGGAGAAAAGGAGGGAGGACGAACCCTGAAGGAGGCCACACTGACAGACAACAGACACTTAAAGGCACAAGGAATCTGATTAGCATGCTTTGGTTTTGCATTCTAACCTCGTGAAACAGCCGCACCGTGCTAGTGAAAGATTGCAGCTGGATGTTTCTCCCTTCCATTTAAACTCCGTCTCAGCCATGATCTGACGAGGAACCTTCGCAATAGAGAGTCATTGACTAGACTGGGAATGCTCTCTAAACTTCTTCAATAAAGCTGGAGTCTCAGGGTAGAGTCAACTGTGTTTCATTTCACCGTGGAGAAGACTTAACGCTACTCGCTATTTGTCTGGGCCCAAGTCAGCACAACATACTGTTGAGAACTAATGATCACTCTTTGGCACGGAATATACGCGGCTCAAAACATCGGCAAGTGCACTCTGCAGTCCAGTGTGGTTTATATCTGATTGGAGTCAGTTACATTAATGGCTCTTTGCTTGGTCTTCTCTATGTTCTCTTGCAGCTGCTCTGTGACAGGATTCTCAAAGCTTACCATCGTGCAGAAAACTAATTACATTTAGAAAAAAAAAAATAGCTTAGCACAGCTGCCAGGAATTTGTGGCATGGAAGTTGGAAATTCCCAATGGCAGGCACGAGGGACATGTGGGGGTTATGAGCACCTGGGAATTTTCTTCAAAAACGCTCCCCTTCTACAAAGGCTGGCCCAATAAACCATCTTTCCCCTTAAGTCTGAAGAAGGGTTCTGCTCTTTCCATACACCCACCACTCTCTGAGTGAAAAAAATTGCCCCTCAGCTTCCTATTAAATCTTTCCCCTCACTACCGTAAACCTATGCCCTCTGGTTCTTCAAAGTACCAGGGAGCAGCAGAAACGTCAATATGTAGAAGGGTCCCGAACCGAAACGTCACCTGTTCCTTTTCTCCAGACATGCTGCCTGACCCCCTGAGTTACTCCAGCATTTTGTGTCTGTCCTTCCTCTTAACCTACCTTTGATATTTTTATATTTAGTAAATGAATGCAAAGTAAACATGTAGACCTAGAGATGAGTCCACACACTCATCTCCCTGCTTCCTTCAGGTAGAAGGTACAGGAGCCTGAAGACTGCAACAGCTAGGTTCAGGAATATCTACTTCCCCACAGCCATCGGGCTATTAAACCTGGCTCGGACAAAACTCTGATTATTAATAACCCATTTTCTGTTATTTGCACTTTATCAGTTTATTTATTCATGTGTGTATATATTTATATTATGGTATATGGACACACTTATCTGTTTTGTAGTAAATGCCTACCATGTTCTGTGTGCTGAAGCAAAGCAAGAATTTCATTGTCCTATACAGGGACACATGACAATAAACTCACTTGAACTTGAACTTGAGTCAATGTGTGAAAGGTGGGATCGGTACAGCACAGGGGACCAGCACCTATTTCGATGGTGGCGAAGGGAGAGTGTTATTTTTACGTGTATGATGCTGGATATATGAGTGTTGAGCCTTAGAGATATTCAGCATAGAATCTGGCCCTTCAGCCCCATATACCCGTCCTAGTGCCCTTCACATGCTGTTATAATACTGTCTCATCTGCTTCCTCTTTCCATACACCCAACACCCAACACCTTCTGAGTGAACAGGTTGCCCCTCAGTTTCCTATTAAATCCTTCCCCTCTCTACCATAAGCATATGTCTGCTGGTTCTTCAAAACAGCAGGTGAGCAGCAGAAAGGTCCTTCTGCAGAAGCGTCCTGACCTGAAACCTCACCGATCCATGATCACATTGAATGGCGGTACTGGCTCGAAGGGCCGAATGGCCTACTCCTGCACCTATTGTCTATTGATCCATGTATTCCAGAGATGTTGCCTGACCCACTGAGTTACTCCAGCACTTTGCGTGATTTCCTCAGGTTCTTGATTCCACTACTCTGGGAAATAAATCATCATATCTATTCCCTTCATAATTTTACGCCTCTCTATTAGATCACTTCAAAGCCTTCTGCGCTCCAAGGAATAAAGTCCCAGGCTGCACAACCTCTCCCTATCGTTCAGGCTCTGGAGTCCTGGCACCATCCTTGTGAATCTCCTCTGCACCCTTTCCAGCTTCATGACAGTCTGTCATATTGCACAGGAACTCAGAAGTTCATCTGTAAGGTAGCATGCTAACACAAGCTGTTAATCAAAACCCCCTTCACCAGCATTCACATGCGGTGGGTGGCATGGTGGCACAACGGTAGAGTTGCTGCCTTACTGCACCAGAGACCCGGGTTCAATCCTGACTACGGGAGCTGGCAGTGCGGAGTTTGTATGTTCGCCCCATGACCAACGTGGATTTCCTCCCACACTCCAAAGACGTAGAGGTTTGTAGGGTAATTGGCTTGGTATAGTTGTAAATTGTTCCAAGTGTGGGATAGTGTTAGTGTGTGGGGATCGATGGTCAGCGCGTATTCGGTCGGCCGAAGGTCCTGTTTCCACGCTGTATCTCTAAACTAAACTAAACACGAAAACTAAACTATCACTTGCCGCACTTTGTCCTATCCCACTTGGCTATTCCAGCTGTCTACCCCCTACTACAGTCAGTCTGAGGAAGGGTCCTGACCCAGAACATCGACTATCTATTCTCTCTATGGACGCTGCCTGACCTGCCGAGTTGCTCCAGCACTTTGTGAACTGCACCAGGTGACAGATGAGCTGCCGACTTGCGACCATGGTGAGGAGGCAGATGATGATGGAGATGTCCATTTTGAATCCCTGACTTGTACGAGGTGAGAATAATGACACCATTTGTCCATGCGTTACCACAAGTTTGAGTTACAGTTTCTGACCTTTGTTTCAACCCAGAGAGAGATCCGAGATCCCGCCGCGCTTTGCAAAACAAGAATCTGTTTCTCATCATCCACCTCCATGATCGCAAGAATGCAACTCAATCCGTGGCGGATGATTCATTCGAGGAGCAGCGTGAACATGGTCCTGTCTGTACCATGGCTGTGGCCCGGACCAGGGGAGTACAGCACATCATGCCACTTGAAATCATCAATCATCAACAATGTTCAGCTCATCTCCCCTTACAAGTAAAATACCTACAGAGTTCAGGCACCTTCCCCAAGTTAAAAGCTTCAGAGTGTGACTGCAACAATCTCCTTAGATGAATGTCGATTTAGATTTGGGATATAACAGGGGCTAGCCTTTGTAACTGCAGGTTAGTAATCCCTTTCTTTGCCTCTTCCTCAAAGGTGTGACATTATTGAGGCCAGGCTCTATAAATGTGTTTTATCCTTGAGTTATGTGACTCCAGAGTGGCATGTTCATGTGGGTGTGGGTACCATGTGTATACAGTATAAAGTAATACAAAGTGCTGGAGTAGCTCAGCGGGTCAGGCACCTTCTCTGGAGGACATCGACAGGTGACGTTTTGGGTTGGGTCCCTTCTTCAGACTGATGGGTTTGAAGTCTGAAGATGTCTGAAGAAGAAGAAGGAGAAGAAGGATCTTCTGAAGAAGAAGAAGAGTCTGAAGGTCTAATGAAAAGTCCGAAGAAGGGCCACAACCCAAAACGTCACCTATCCATGTTCTCCAGCGATGCTGCCTGACCCGTTGAGTTACTCCAGCTCTTTGTCTCTCTTTTTTTAATAAACCAGCATGTGCAGTTCCTTGTTTCATGTGCATAGAGACACCACTACAATACTGGGGATAGCTGCTCTAATGAGATAACATGTTTTATGTCCATTTACCTGTAAAAATGATGGCCTCCTGCCCTTTTCAGTTCCTAATTATGTACATAATTCTTTTCCGATATTTGTCAGAGAGGCAAATAGATTTTCTCCAAAGTTCTGGCAGGACTCATATCACAATGAATATCATTACAGCTATCACTATGGGCGGCACAGTGCTGCTATCACTCAGCACCAGAGATCCAAATTCAATCCTAAGCTTGCGTGTTGTCCACATGGAGTTTTCACCTTCTATCTGTGACCGTGGGTTTCCTCCGGGTGCTCCAGTTTCCCCCAACATTCCATAAACGTTAGGGTTGGTGGTTTAATTTAGAGATACAGCCGTGGAAACAGGATGCTCGGCCCATCGAGTCAGTGTTGACCAACGATCACCTGAACACGATTTCTATCTTACACAATGTGGGCAATGTACAGAAGCTAATTAACCTACAGACCTGAATGTCTTTGGAGTGTTAGAGTAAACTGGAGAACCCAACGAAAACTCCATGTGGTCATAGGTAGCATTCTGTACAGACAGCAGCCTCGCAGGATCAATCCCGGGTTTCTGGCGCTGTAAGGTTGCAACTCTACCGCTACACCACTGTGCCAATCCTAAGGTTAATTAGACTCTGTTAATTGCCTCTGGTTTATAGGTGATTGGTAGAATATTTGTTTTGGGAAGGGGCAATAATAAGTGAGACTGTGGGGAAAATAAAACATTGGATTAATGTAGGATGAGGGTAAAAGGTTGGACGATGGTTAGCACGGACCTGGTGGGCCGAAGGGCCTGTATCCGTGCTGTACCTCTCCATGACCTTACGAAAGTCTAATGTTTAGTCACTGAAGTTCATAGGATGTTGCAGAGCACAAATATTCTCTGCATTGCAGCAGCAACTAATCTTAAAAGTACATCATTGGCTGTAAGTTATTCTGTGATGTGCTGAAGATGGGAAAGGCACTCTATCTGTCGTTTTCTAAGTGAGCATTCTTCATCTGTGAGTTTGCACAGTGGTCATCAGATACTGAAACACCACAGGACAGGGATAGGGGTTACTATGGCTGAGCTCGATAGCGTACACTCTAGAAAAGAACCAACTGTTGGTGAAAATCAGTGCTGTCCAAGTAATATTTTTTATATTCTACTCCTCACCCCTGATCGCAGTGGTGTTTATATCAACATGGTCAGAGTTTGTTTCGTTTAATTCAGTTTATTGTCACGTGTACCAAAGTACAGTGAAAAGCTTTTACTGCGTGCTATCCAGTCAGCGGAAAGGCAATACATGATTGCAATCGAGCCATCCACAGTGTTCAGATAAAGTAAGAAATGCTGGTGTTGGAGTGGAGATTTGGAGATGCACTTTCTCTGTGATCAGCACACATAGAGGCGCAACTGTGGGTGCTGGTTTACAAAAAAAGATGCAAAGCGCTGGAGTAACTCAGCAGGCCAGGCAGCACCTCTGGAGAACATGGGTAGGTGACGTTTCGCGTCGGGACCCCATTTCAGTCCCCGAATTGTCATCTATCCATGTTCTGCCGAGATGCTGCCTGACCTGCAAAGTTACTCCAGCACTTTGTGTCTTTTTTCTGGTTAGATTCAGCATTGTTGCAGAACTGACACGGTCTTATCGGTGGTCCCATTGGGTTTCAAACTGTGGTGGCTGATGGGTTTAATGGCTGGTTGACTTTTAAAATCTGTGCCATCGTTAATTTTTATAAAAGGGAAACTGATGGACCTTAATTATCATGTGTAAGAAGCAATATTTGCTGCATCATAGTCATAGGGGTTCAAGGGAAACACTGGGAATGGTGAAGAATGAAGCAATTCTCTCAGTCTGGCTCAGCAGTGTTTATCCAAGGACTCCTCAGCCCCTCAGAGGGGTGGAGACTATAAACCCTGTCCCACTGTACGAGTTCATTCAAGAGCTCTCCCGAGTTAAAAAAAAAATCAAACTCGTGTTAAGCACGTAGAATGAACATAGCGGGTACGTCGGAGCTTGGTGACGTCTCAGCAGCTCGTAACGCTAACGGCAGGTACTCGGGAAACGCGGTAAGCTCGGGAAGACTCGTGAAGATTTTTCAACATGTTGAAAAATGTCCACAAAAGAGCCCTGAGTACCTGTGAGTGGCCATTACTGTAAACAGATATAATATGAACTGTGCACAGAGCAAGCACGGCTGGAAAGTGGAATGTTTGTCAAATGGCATTAATTGGATCTCAATTAGACTGAAGTGGATAAACAACTGTGGGCAAAGTGGACTAGATTCTGTTGTTTCATTTGGTGCCGATGGAATATTTATTGATTGTAAGGATTCCATCTATGTTTGGACAATCCAGTTTCCAGTGGGCAAAATCCATAGCCCCAAATTGCCCATAATTTGGCACAGATTGGCCATATTTATTGAGAGAGGCCACGGGGAGCTAGGGAATTGAAGGCAAGGTGGAGAGAAATGTGCAGATAATTAAATGTGATCCTTTGAGTCTGGGGCTGAGATATTTTCAGGACAAGGTGGAAGAATATTTCCCCAATATCTGGGAATAAGTGACGTTGAAAAAGTTATATTTCTTTGCTACTTTGAAGAATAGTTTAATTTAAAGATGCAGCAGAGGAACAGGCCCATCGGCCCACACAGTCCATGCTAGCCATTGATGATTATCCATTCCTACTCGTTCTGTGTTATTCCACTTTCTCATCCACTAAAAACGCATTAGGGCTAATGTTACAGAGGGCAATTAACCTACAAACCTACACGTGAGACATCATGCGTTGACAGGAAGAACATGCAAACTCCACACTGACAGGATCAGAGGTCAGGATTGAACCTGGGTTTATGGCTCTGTAAGGCATAACCAGGGGCCTCTTGATCTGCAGTGAAAGGTTCTATCATTGAGCATTTCCCAAATATCAAGGAGTACCCGACATTGATCGGAGTCCCTGTGAACAGTTATAATTATTGGAGAATAGTTCTGCCTTTCGCAGCTCCATGGCGTATATGAGAAATAGATAATGAACCATTCTGGATCGCCGGAGACCCAGGGTCGATCCAGACTATGAGTGCTGTCTGTACGGACTTTGTACGTTCTCCCTGTGACTGAGTGAGTTTTTCTCCGGGCGCTCCAAAAACATGCAGATGTGTAGGTTAATTGGCTTCAGTAAAGATTGTAAATAGTCCCCTAGTACAGGTGCACAACCTTTTATCCGAAGATCCAAATAACGAAAACCTCCGAATAGCGACATTTTTTCAGTCCTTGAAGAAAGGTCCTTGAAAACGTTCACCGAGGGCGGCCCGCAGAGGTGACAGCGGAACCTCCGGTCGGTCCTCGAAGAAAGGGGAACTAAATCCCCATTCATAAAAGAGAAGGTGAGGGTATATTGCGCGGGAGGGTTAATAATTGACAATCTGCTGCTGCCTGCCCGCTGAAGTTAAAAAGTTCCCACGGTAGACTCACGATACACAGTGTATCGTGAGCCTTGCGTGGGAACTTTTTTAACTCAGCGGGCAGCAGCAAATTGTCGCTTCCTTCAGTTTCACCCCACCTACACCCCTCTGCTTCCCGGCCATGTGTGTGACCCCTTCCCTCCCCTCTCCAGCTCCCCGCGCATTGCACCGGCGCGGGGGCTTTGCACTGTCTTCACGTCGGAGCTTGCCAGTCACCGGAGACGTCAAAACAACATTACCGGCCCCCATGCCCACTGCAAGAGGGCAATCCCAGAGACCCACAGCCACAGCAGCCCAGCCCCGTTACAATTCCAGAGAACACACTCTCCGCTGCGTAGGGACAGAAGCTGATGGCTCGGGCTGTGACGTCTCCGGCCACCCCCCTGTACAGGAGCTGAGACTGGGAACTGTGGGGTTGTTTGCAGTTGCAGAGGGAGGGGGCAAGGGCGGTACAGTTCCCAGTTTCAGCTCCATTCCAGGGAGGTGACCGGAGACGTCAGGCCCAACGGGACACCGACTGCAAGCACGGAGATCCCATAGACTCACAGCCAGCAACAACTCTAGCCCAGCCCCGCTCCAACTCCAGAGGAACCCGGGTTGCGGATGAGGGGGCGCAGCTCGGGCTGTGGGCGAACTGCCACTTGTCGCCGTAGCGGCGCATCGGGGAGCGGCTTCCTCTGGAGTTGGAGGGACAGGGAGACACAGCGGCTTTTGAGAATGGTGGGCAATCACTTCCAAAGTTCTGCCCACACACTCAGTACACCTCTCCTACACTTGTCTCCCGCACTAAGATCATCTCGCAGAGAATGATCCCAGCCTAACCCTCCCTATTCTCTCCTATTCTGCAAGAAAAACCTACATTGAAGATTCAAACTCGCGATCGAGTAACTGCCGGGATCGAGGCGCAAACTCGCGACCTTACGGATACGAGCCGAGCACTCTACCACTGAGCCAGCCGTTAAAATCTACGCTAAAAATCTTCCATTACGAAAAGTGTCTGCTCCCAAGGCTTTTGGATAAAAGGTTGTGCACCTGTATTTAGGATAGTGCTAGTGTACGGGGTGATTGCTGATCGCTTCGGAAACTTGACAATAAAGTGAAAGGTAAAAAATGACGGAAAAATCCCACCTCTCCAGCTTTTACCGGGTTAAAATGTGGCGATCTTACCCTTGAAGTACAGAGTACCAGCCAGCATATTGTCATGCCGGCTCCTTTGAAGGCACGTCAGTGATAAATCCATCTCCGGGAGGAGGTGCAGAAGTCAGGAGCCGGCACAATTTGGCATTCTGCCGCATCAGCAATTAAAATCTCTTAAAAAAAAAACCTGACATCTAATCTCCTCGTTTTTACAGAGTCCTGTTCTCCACGAACACACCTCGAATAGTTTGCTTTTCACTGAGTGGGATTTACATCTACTTTCCCAGAATGGGGAGGGGAAGAGATTGGACTTTACACACATTCAGGAGCACTAAGTGGGTGCCGTGTGCCATGTTTACTCTGAGTCAGAAGTCACTCACAAAACTGCAGTGTTGAGACATGCCTGCCTTACAACAGGTTTGTTCGATCTCCAGAGCGTTAAAACAGTAACTGTCACCAAAACTGGCGCCAAGCATGATGCCTCTTGTATGTGTGCTCAGTAGACTGTTGCTGTTCTATTGCTAATTGGGGGTGGTGTGGTGAAACTCTACGAGGGTTGCCAACTGTCCCGTATTAGCCGGGACATCCCGTATATTGGGCTAAATTGGTTTGTCCCATATGGGACCGTATTTGACTGCTACTACTCGGGTCGAGGGGACAGTCGTTTCGGAGCGCCGCGTCCGGCCCCGCCTCACCCGTTCCGACGTAGTGCAGCCCGTGGAGTGCAGCAGCAGCGCCTCGCCCGTGGCCCCGTCGGTCGGCAGCCCCGCCAGCTGTCGATGTGAACTTCGGGCCTTTGCTTACCGCTGACATCACCACCGCTTCATTTAGGAATGGGAGACCTCTCAAGCCCACATGATCACGAGCAGTCTGGCGGATGGTTTTGCTGAACGCTCCATCTGCCTTGGCCGGTGCGATCTCATGGTTGCCAAATATTTAAACTCCCCTTCCCATTCCTATACTGACCTCTCTGTACTGGGCGCCTACGCTAGTGAGGCCACACACAAACTGGAGAAATAGCACCTCGTATTTCGCAAGGGCAGCTTACAACCCAGCGACATGAACATTGATTTCTCTAATTTCATGTAATCCCTACATTCCATCTCCCCCCCCCCCACTCCCCCACGTTAATCATCCTACTAGTTCAACTGTTCACATCCCTGCATCCCTTCCACATCACCTCTTCCCCAGCCAACAATGGACCATTATGGGCTCCACCCTTCCTTGGTCATCTGTTGCCGGCCATGATTTGTTCTGGCCTTTAGTTTCCATCACACCCCCTCCCCCCGCCCTGTACCTTCAGGCTGAAGTCAGGTTCCAACCCGAAACATCATCCATCCTTTATCTTCAGAGATGCTGCCTGACGCGCTTAGTTACTTAAGCACTATCCTCAGTATAAACCTGCATCTGCAGTTCCTTCCTACACCCAACCACCAGCAGTTGGGCCAAAACCCAAGGATCCCCTACCTCCATCTAGCAGTTCTCAGCAGCCTTGCTCTTTCCAGAAGTCACCAACACATTTTAAAAGATGTGTGGGAGGATTTTCTTGAACATAATATCCCGGAAGAGAAATGTTAAACCACGCAACAGTCATTAATATCAACATGATGTACTCTACATTTCAATAGAGATATGGTGTTTCACAACCTACTGGTCCAACCCCTGCCGTTCAGTAATCACTCGACATGATAAACTCGACATAATAAGGTGGGAAAATGACACCCAAGTTAAAGTGCATCTTGGCAGGATGTCTCGTACAAATTCCCACTGTGTGGGAATCAGTTTTTATAGTTTAAAGATACAACATTAAAACAGGCTCTTTGATGCACCATGCCAACCATCCTGTCCGATGCCAATGATTCTGGCCTCACTGTGACTGTGTGGGTTTCCTCTGGGGGTTCCAGGTTTCCTCCCCCTTCCCAAAGACGTGCAGGTTCGTAGGTTAATTGACCTCTATCATTTGCGCCTGGTGGGGCGGCACAGTGGCGCAGAGGCGCAGTGTGTGGCGCAGTGGCGCAGTGGCGCAGTGTGTGGCGCAGTGGCGCAGTGGTGGAGCTGCTGCATTGCAGCGCCAGAGGCCCAGGTTTGATCCAGACTACGGGTGCTTTTGTACGTTTGTACGTTTTCTCTGTGACCGTGCGGGTTTTCTCCGCGCGCTCTCCTTTCCTCACACATTCCAAAGACGTGCAGATCCGATGGTTCATTGGCCTCTGTAAATTGTCACCAATCCTTGGTATGATTGCCTTCGTTGGCCAGGGCATTGGGTATAAAAGTAGGGAAGTTATGTTGCAGCGTTATAAAATTCTAATTGGGCTCCTTTTGGACTACTATGTGCGATTCTGGTCACCACACCCCCTAAACCAAATATAATTGGCATTTGTTTGCATGTAATAACATCGCCGCCATTTGGAGCTTGCTTTCATTGTTTAACAACTTGGATCCAAAAGTCATGTTTTAAGACTTTTATAAGTAACTCGCAACAAAATGTAGCATTCATAAGGAATAGGAGTAGAATTAGGCCACTTGGCCCATCAAGTCTACTCCACCATTCAATCATGGCTGATCTATCTCTCCCTCCTTACCCCATTCTCCTGCCTTCACCCCATAATCTCTGACACCCATACTAATCAAGAATCTATCTATCTCTGCCTTAAAGATATCCACTGACTCGGGCTCCACAGCCTTCTGTGGCAAAGAATTCCACAGATTCACCACCCTCTGACTAAAGAAATTCCTCCTCATCTCCTTCCTAAAAGAATGTCCTTTAATTCTGAGGCTGTGACCTCTAGTCTGAGACTCTCCCACTAGTGGAAACATCCTCTCCACATCCACTCTAGCCAGGCCTGTAATTGCCCAACATGTTGAGTTCAAGGCAGCACCTATTACAACTGTGTCCCCTTCGACTTGCCATTTTCCCATTTTGCAATTGGTTCTTCTTGAATCTGGCCTGGTCAGGGAGGGTTCCTACTAGGTGCTACAAGGACCATATGGATTTAGGTTGGGGCCCTTCCACTGTCAGTGAATGTAGTCTATGGACGCAGACGCCATTAGGGCAGGGTGGTTAATGGTGGACTTTTAAGGGGTGCCTGCTTGGGTGAGAGGCAGGGGGAGGTGTAGACCATGGGAGTCAGTCTCCTGGGCCTGCACCAGTCTTGCAGGCTCTATTTTTATCCCAACCTTCTGAGAAAACTAGAGGAATGCCTGCTGAAAGTGTTGGGATATTTCTTTAACCGTCCAGATCAGATCTGGGACCAACTTAATTCCAAGTCTGCATAACTAATGTGCCTTTGTTGCTTGCCCAGCCCAATGTGAAAACAGGTTAGGACAGGAAATGCTTAAATGTAACATTATTGAAAATATTTCTTTCCTCGGGGTCTGGAGAATCTTTCCAATCCCTTTGAAGCAAATTAAATAATGATGTTTCAGGGACAGGCACATGTATATGCAAGAATGGACAGATATAAATCACATGTGTATGGAGGAACTACAGATACTGGTTTAAAACAAAGATAGACACAAAATGTTGGAAGTAACTCAGCGGGACAGGCAGCATCACTGGAGAGAAGGAATGGGTGACGTTTCGGGTCGAGACCCTTCTTCAGATCTGAAAAAGGGTCTCGAGCCATTTAGAGCGGAGACGAGGAAACATTTTTTACTCACAGAGAGTTGTGAGTGTGGAATTATCTGCCTCAGAGGGCGGTGGAGGCCGGTTCTCTTGATGCCTTCAAGAGAGAGCTAGATAGGGCTCTTAAAGATAGCGGAGTCAGGGGATATGGCAGGAACGGGGTACTGATTGGGGAGGATCACATTGAATGGCGGTGCTGGCTCAAAGGGCCGAATGGCCTACTCCTGCACCTATTGTCTATTGACTATTGACCCGAAACGCTACCCATTCCTTCTCTCCAGTGATGCTGCCTGTCCCGCTGAGTCCCTCCAGCATTTTGTGTCTATCTTTGGTATGGATCACATGCAGGCAGAGGAGATTAGTTTAACGGCATCATGTTCATCATGGATATTGTGGGCCAAAGGAAGGGCCTGTTCCTGTACTGTATTATGTACTGTTCTATGTTTAAGGAAAGTCCAAAGGCTTCCCTTACACACCCAAATACAAGGTTCACCCAAATCCTCTAACTGTGAATGGTGGAGATCATCTCCTTACTGGTCATAATCCTCTGGTGAAATTCTGTAGGACACTTACTAAGGCTCAGCGTTAGTTAAGGTCCCATCTTTCTCTAGTGCTTCTCCGATGGATACAGGGCAAGAATGATGTTTAATACCTTAGCAAGTTACTGTCAAAGACATTCCCCCAAACATCTCTTTAGACTTCGCCAACATTCCACCGAAGCTCCACAGGTGGCCCAGAACAACCTGGCTAACAAAGTCACCATTGAGGCACCATAACCGAGGCGATTTAATTGAAGATCAGCACCAAATCATGAGATTAGTTCATAACTTGGCATCGTGTTCAACAAAGGACTAATTGGCTTCGTTAAAATTGTAAATTGTCCCTGTGTAGGAAGGGACTGCAGATGCTGGTCTAAACCGAGTCTGAAGAAGGGTCTCGACCCGAAACGTTACCCATTCCTTCTCTCCAGAGATGCTGCCTGTCCCGCTGAGTTATTCCAGCTTTTTGTGTAAATTGTCCCTAATGTGTGTTGGATAGTGCTGGTGCATGGGGAACGCTGGTCGGCGCGGACTCGGTGGGCTGAAGGGCCTGTTTTGCCGCTGTATTTCTGTATCTTTGTATCTCTCCAGTACTTGGTGATGGTGCATTGCCTACACACATGGCCAGGTATCTCAGCCACTGTTACCCTGTTACTGACTGGCATTAGGAACAACTCAGACCAAACCAAAGCTTCCAGGCTGCAACACGGTATTTAGTGTAGATACTTCGCCAGGGATAACTCACTCAAAATATAAGTGGGATAGCCTATACCAGATAACTTATTCAGAGATGTTAATATCCAAAAAATAACCTAGCTGGAAAAAATAGAAATCCTAATTAAAAGACAAATGGAGAATTATTTGGTAAATAAAATGGTAATAAATGGGTGGAAGACTAGTGAGTGCCCATGGAACATGGAATAGAACCACACAGGAACAGACTCTTTAACCCACAATGTTTGTGCCGGACATGATGCCATGATAATCCGATCTCCCCTGATCCATATCCCGGCAGTCCCTGCATATCCCTGTGCCTATCCAAAAGCCTCTTAAATGAAACTATCATATCTGCCTCCATCACCACTCCCGGCAGCACGTTGCAGGCACCCACCGTGCTCTGCGTTAAAAACCTGCCCCACACACCTTCTAAAAACTGCCCCTCTCACCTTCAACAAATGCCCTTTAGCCTTTGACATTTCCAGCCAGGGGAAAAGGTGCTGGCTGTCGACCCTATCTATGCCACCTCTAATTCTACATCATTCTAGCAGGTCTCCCCTCAACCTTTGGCATTCAGGAATGTACCGAGTGAATAGTTGAAACAATCAGCTTGGAATCATGTCTGGGTGGGTAGCCAGAGGGTGGCGAATCTATGGAATTCATTGCCACAGATGGCTGTGGAGGTCAAGTCAATGGGCATGATTGAATGGCTGAGTAGGCTTGATGGGCTGAATGGCCTAATTCTGCTCCTATGCTATGGTCATGTGGGGACAGGTAGGGAATGGGAGTAAGTGTGGAACTCAGTCACTGATAGAATATAGGGGCAGTCTGCACAATCTCCTGAAGGGCAATTTCTTGGTACATTCTATTCAGCATTTAATCCTCAAAGCAATCTGAGGACTCGTCGATTAGAGAGGTTGGTTTTTAATACGATGATTATCGCCCTTCCTCAGTAACGCATTGTGATTTTTATTTCCATCTTCAAGTAAACAACATTGTGAGTCTGCACCCGCAGTACTCCCTCCGTCTGGTGCCTCCGGTTCTATGGTGTGGCTGGAAGCCTACACATCCTCTCACAGCTGCTGGTACCTGCAGCTCCATGCTCACCGCCCCTCCCACAGTCACAGCTCCACAGATAGTTCACAAACTTCAGCTGGATTCAAGAGCAAGACTGCGTCTTTTTTTGTTAAACCATTTATCATGCATTCAGTTACTGGGGGTGACATAAAGACAAGCTGTACGTTTTTAGTTTAAAAGCTGGGGTAACAAAGTAACTCAGCGGGTCAGACAGCATCTCTGGAGAATATGGATAGGTGATGCTTCAGGTCGAGACCCTTCTTCAGACTGAGACTGTCTCAGCCTGAAGAATGGTCTTGACCTGAAACATCGCCTATCCATGGTCTCCGGAGATGCTGCCTGACCCTCTGAGTTACTCCAGCTTTTTGTGCCTACTTTCACTTTAAACCAGCATCTGCGGTTCCTTCCTACCACTGTACGTTTAGTTTAGTTTACTTTAGAGATACAGCATGGAACCAGGCCCTTCGGCCCACCTTGTCCTGCCGACCAACGATCGCTTGTTCTATTTTATCTCACTTTCGCATCCAACACACTAAAGGCAGTTTACAGAAGCCTATTGACCTACAAACCAGCATGTCTTTGGGATGTGGGAGGCCAATAGAGCACCAGGGGAAAACCCATGCAGTCACAGAAAGAACATGCAAACTCCACACAGACAGCACCCATGGTCAGGATCGAACCCGGGTCTCTGACGCGGTGAGGCAGCAGCTCCACCCGCTGTGCCACTGTTACTGAACTCTAGTGTAAGCCAGAATGGGCTACGTGGCGACTTCAAGGGAAGTTGGCCACACTATCCCATCTCCAACAGAGCTGAGAATCCCTGTGTTCTTGAGATCTCAGAGGTGTTATGAAATATGCCAAGGCCCATAGAAAGATCAGAAATAAAATCTGTTAATTGGTGCTCACTCACCCTAATGGCTCTCTTCTGACAGGGATCAGTAATATAACCATATAACAATTACAGCACGGAAACAGGCCATCTCGGCCCTTCTAGTCTATGCCGAACACTTACTCTCACCTAGTCCCATCTACCTGCACTCAGACCATAACCCTCCATTCCTTTCCCATCCATATACCTATCCAATTTATTTTTAAATGATAAAATCGAACCTGCCTCCACCACTTCCACTGAAAGCTCATTCCACACAGCTACCACTATCTGAGTAAAGAAGATCCCCCTCATGTTACCCCTAAGCTTCTGTCCCTTAATTCTCAAATCATATCCTCTTGTTTGAATCTTCCCTACTCTCAATGGAAAAAGCATACCCACGTCAACTCTGTCTACCAATAGTTAAATTTGTCCCTCAAACTTTTGATGCATTCCATAATTCTCACTGTATCATTCTGATTTAGAAGTGTATCCTCTCGGTTATATTCAATGGCCAACACTTTAACCCTGTGATTTACCCCACCTATTCCACTGTAACACACTCCTAATGTAGTCACATTCGTCACCGTGATGCTCGGGTATACCCAAGCCGCTCGCTATAGTGTTCTGATACATGCGATGCCTCTCACTGTCTTGTACTGATCAACCTCACTTTGCTCACAGCCTGATGTACCCTACGCCCTTTAGTCCAACACTCTTATCCAAGAAAAGACACAAAGAGCTTGGGTAACTCAGCGGGCCAGGCAGCATCCTTTCTCACATGGATAGAAGACTATCTGAAGAAGAGTCCCAACCCGAAACATCGCTGATCCATGTTCTCCAAGGATATATGCTGCCCGACCCACTGAGTTACTCCAGCACTTTGTATCTTTATTTACTCTATATACTACCTCCCTCACTAAATGATCTTATGCCTCTCCCTTATTGTAAAACTAATGCTTCCAATATTTACAGTGTAACATTAATATACCCAATATCCCACTGTAATATGTAGGAAGGAACTGCAGATGCTGGTTTACACTCGGAGAGAGGAGCAGAACTTCTTCAAAGTAGGCATAACACATTTATAATACATTGTGTAATACCCACTGTAATACATTCCCATAAATATTATACTTGTACCATAATATACTGACTCACCCACTACTCAGTAACATGCACCCACTGCAACACGCTCACGCATACTGGATACACTGTCGATCTGGTTTACCCAATGTTCCTCACTGTAACACATGCCTATTATAGCCACTAATCCTCAAATAATTAGAGATGAACCACCCCCCCACCCTCACCCTCGACTCTCACACCCCACACAAACAGGAGGCTGGTCTGGGATGACCGTTGCAGAGAGACCCTCGCAGGAGGTAGTGGGCTTGTGCTTCTATTAGCATCTCCGTGACGACCATCATGCGGTGACCTAAGACGTTGATGTCTACTGTCAGTCTGAAGCTGCTGCCGTTAGTTAATCCCTGTCACCGTGATTGATGAACTGCTGGGGAAGACAGGGATTGAGGCCGGTTGCCGTCCGCAGAGCACCAGAGAGTCCAAGTAAACACCATACAGCTCTGCAGAGTTGCTTCCACAGTACAACACTTTCCCCATGTCAGTCAGAGCGACAGAAACAACTATGCCTGGGTCTCCACCCACAGGGGGGATGAGGAGACTCTTTTGCCATCATGGCCCCTTTATCATTTCAACGATTTGCTTAAAATAAGGTAGAACTTTAACTTAGATAATAATTGGCCGGACTACAGCATTTCTATTGAGAGATGTCACAGAATCAAGTTCCACCCTTATGTTCACAGTCTAATTTCAGTCTCGACACCGTACCTCAATAAGCAACGTAAGCATTGCTCAGGGGACGGAGGGAACATAAGAAATGTTTTTGGATTGCCGCTGCACCCCTCAGTTACCAGACTTGGGGTGGGCGATGGCTGGTGCCTGTTCTATATTGCTTGATGAGGAAGAAAATCAGACAGGCATCTATATTCCAGCCACCGCACTGGAACCTCTGTATGTGGGACCAACACCAGCGAGAGATGGAATCCTTGGAACCATTAGCAATGGTTGGCAACGTTGGAGCCTTACCCTGGCACCAGTCAACATGGCAAAAGCCATCTACCCTGGAACTGCAACGCAAAGAAGGGGATTGGTGTTGGTAGAGCTGTGCCTGGGCAATGGTCATTGTTAAAGATGAGGAGGGAAACACAATGAAGCAAAAATGGTGAATAAGTGGAGAATGAAAGAGTCTCCGTGATGCACTGGGCTCCATGTTGTGCAGCAACACTGTAATCATTATGTTGGATTTTCTTTGTGAAGATTTGTGGGATTTTACACATAGTTAAAATGTGATCCATGAAGTAGTGACTCTGTAGCTGATGCATCAAGCCATGTCCACGTACCAGATGCATCAAGCCATGTCCACGTACCTGATGCATCAAGCCATGTCCACGTACCATGTGACCTGATGCATCAAGCCATGTCCACGTACCTGATGCATCAAGCCATGTCCACGTACCCTGAGATGCATCAAGCCATGTCCACGTCCCATGTACCTGATGCATCAAGCCATGTCCACGTACCTGATGCATCAAGCCATGTCCACGTCCCATGTACCTGATGCATCAAGCCATGTCCACGTACCTGATTCATGAAGCTGAGCCCCGATTCCCAACAGTTCCCAATGAGAATCCGACCATCTTCGGTACATCAGCCAAAGGTGCTTGTGTGACTTTCTCCATTGCGACATCCCATGGGAACTAATGGAAATCACTTGACGCCAGGCAAGGACGGCACGGTGAACCAGCGGTAGGGGTACTACCTTACAGCGCCAGAGACCCGGGTTCAATCTGGACCACGGGTGCTGTCAGAGTGGAGTTTGCTGACAGTGTGGAGTTTGCATGGTCTCGCTGTGACCTCGTGGGTTTCCTTTGGGTTCTCAGGTTTCCTCCCACTTCCCAAAGACGTGCGGATGTGTAGGTTCATTGGCCGCTGTAAATTGCCACTATGTGCACGGAAAGGGCTGAGAACACAGAACTAGTGTGAACAGATTTGATCGATGGTCAGCATAGACTCGGTGGGGCGAAGGGCCTGTTTCCATGGTGTTTCTCTAAACTAAACAATGACTGCACGTCAGAAATGCTGCAGTGACTTTCATGTGGCTTGGGAAAGACTGAGATAATAAAACATACTTTTTAAACACGATCCCTATCTTCCCAAATGTCCACAAACTGATGGTATTTCTACACTATCTTTTACATTATGGATGTTTGAATCTTTCTTGCTTTAAACTTTCCGTTGAGCGGGTCAGGTGGTGTTTAACAGCGTGAAACTTACCCTGCTGTGTCCGGGATTATTAACTCGGTCAAAAAGGCATGTACAGTATGTTTTCTTTGTGAATCTTTTAGGCAAAGATCAAACGGCAGAGAATCCCCCAATTATGTTCTGGTACAGTAGCTGCCTCATTTATTACTGGGCCCTGCCAGATCTGTTGCACAAACTCCCGATTCCAGGCTCGAACTGTCTGACCCGAAACCCTCAGTGAATGAGATAAATGAACACCACCTTGTCAGTGGCTGTCATGGGACTGGACGGCCAATTATAGAAGAATGAAGCTCCGCTAAGTCAGTTGCCACAATCCTCAAATCCCGTTAGGGTAAAGCTGATTAGCCAAGCGCAGAGAAATCAGCTGTACCTCATCCTCTGCTCCCCACCGAGAGTGCCCGCATTATACCTTGCTTCTCACAGCTCCCTGCCACACATCAGCCATTCACTAAACCCCACAACCTGGTGCAGTTTAATTCAATCCCACTGAAAGCTTCGGAAGCCAATATCTCTGCTGCGCAGAAAGTGCAGGAATTCCAATGTTGATTTCTGTCTGCAGCCGCTGGGCTAATCTCTCTCGTTTGTCTCTCTTTCTTTCGGTGTCTGACTGTCAGTCTCGATCCCTCTTTCTCTCTCCTTTCTCTGCCTTTGTCTCTCTTTCTCCCCCCCCCCTTCTCTTTCTCCCCCTCTCTCTCCCCTCTCTCTCTCACCTCCTCTCTCTCACCTCTCTCTCTCCCCCTTCCTCCCCTCTCGCTCTCCCTCCTCTCTCTCCCACCTCTCTCTCTCTCTCCTCCCTCTATCATCCCCTCTCTCCCGCCCTCTCTCCTCCCTCTCTCCCCCCCCCCCCCCCCCTCTCACCCCCCCCTCTCTCTTTCCCCCACCCACCCTCTCCACAGTCCGATCTGGTGGAAGCTAGAACGAGTGTGTTTTCAGTCATTCCTGCTCTGGAAAGCCATCCATACGTCTTGGTGAAAACCTTTGCGAACTTGGTTCCTGTCGAGAAGGCGACTGCTTGTGGCACGTCACAATCAAAAAAATGTTGGGAACACTCAGTGGTCAAGCAGCATCAGTGGAAAGTGAAACAGGTGAGACTTCCAGTCCGAGAGTTCATTGACCTGAAACATTAACGGCTTCCACTGCTGCTGACTGACCTGCTGTGTGTTTCTGCACTTTCTGTTTTTCAGTTCAGATCTCCAGCAGCTGCAGTTTCTCGGACTTTCACCGGCTTGTAAAGTGTGGCTGAGTTTGGATATTTGACACTTTACTTGGGCTCAGTGGACAGAGCTTCAGCTGTGAGTCAGGAGTTGGTGGATTTTTAATCCCATTCCCGATACTGAGTATTACATCCAGACTTGTGGTTCTGCGGAATCTGAGCTCCGCCTGAGGTGGCCCTGGATGAGACTTCAATCCAGGGTCCCCGACAAATGAAAACGGGTCTGAAGAAGAGTCTCGACCCGAAATGTCACCTATTCCTTTTCTCCAGAGATGCTGTCTGACCCGCTGATTTTTGTGTCCATCTTCGGTTTAAACCAGCATCTGCAATTCCTTCTCACACAAATGAAAATGGATCCTTGGTATCATTCAGCAAAGAGCAGAGTATTTTCCCCAAATTTCGGGCCAACATTTATTCCTCAAAGAACACCTGCATTGGTTGACACACGTGTCGAGATACCGTGAAAAGCTCTTGTTTGCAGTCAAATTAAATCATACTATTCATGAACACAATTAAGCTGTACACTAGTGCAACAATGCACTCTGCACGCCAAGGCTACAGGTCTTCCACAGCCAACAATGGACCATTGTGGGCTCCACCTTTCCTTGGCCATTGGTGCGGCTCTGATTTGTTCTGAACCGTTCCACACCTCTGGTTGCCCTCTCCCTTGACTCTCAGTCTGAAGAAGGGTCTCGACCTGAAACGGCACCTATTCCTTTGCTCCAGCCATGCTGCCTGACCTGCTCCTTTACTCCAGCATTTTGTGTCTGTCTTCAGTGTAAACCAGCATCTGCAGTTCCTTCTTAGACAAGTACAATAGGTAGTGCAAAGAGAAATATATCAGAGTGCAGAACATAATGTGATAACAAGGAACTGCAGATGCTGGTTTATACCAAACATAGACAGACACAAAATGCTGGAGTAATTCATGTTCTCCAAGCA